>NC_091998.1:12094569-12249569 GCF_044704955.1 Pristiophorus japonicus | reverse complement strand
CAGAGCTACGGGGAAAGGGCAGGGGAGTGGGACTAGCTGAGGTGCTCTTGCAGAGAGCCGGCACGGGCTCGACAGGTCGAATGGCCTTGTTGCAGCGGTAACCGTTCTGTCACTCTAAGCCAATTTTGCAAAGAAGGCATCTCCCCATTTGTCTTGGGTGGAGTTCCAAACATTCAACCTTTGTGCCCTGGTCTGCCCTGGGTGCGGATCCTGATCATTGTAACTTTGTAAATGGAGAGTGCAAAGTAACTGGCCACAATTAGATGTGGCCCTTACCGCTTAAGGGATCAAGGGGTATGGAGAGAAAGCAGGAATGAGGTACTGAAGCTGCATGATCAGCCATGATCTTATTGAATGATGGTGCAGGCTCGAAGGGTCGAAGGGCCGAATGGCCTACTTCTGCACCTATTTTCTATGTTTTTGTGTTTCTATAAGGAGGAAGAAATCTGCCTTAACCCACCCTTGTTGGCCATCATTAGTTTATTTAACACCAGCAGCAACTCAGAAGGCGAAGGGTTAAATGCCGATTTGACAGGTCGCTTCATTTAAATTCACTTCAGCTCCGACAAAGCAACCTTGTCTACATGACAGCTGGAGTTAAACCAGTTGTCACCTCACTTTAAAAATAGCTGGATGTTTGCAGCAAGGGTGACACATACAGCGGGAACACAAAGCAAAAGTTCCATTCACACCCTCAACCCCCACCCAAAATAAATCCACCTCTGACCCTGAAGCTGATCATCAGAGGCCCGGTGCTTTTATTAAAAGTCTGTATTAATTTTGGTTGGCAATTGCTGTGGGCTGCGAGGAAAGCTGCACGCATCCTGCAAGTGAAAGCCTCCAGTGTGTATTGTGGAGATGGATCTCTTTCAAACATGCAGGCGTTAGCCGACAGTCCCTTCATTAATATTCATTTAATGTACTGTTAAAATGCACTTCAATCTGTGGATCAGTCTGGCCTGACTGTGCTACAGACGAGCAAGTGATTAGCACCCCACCCTCACCCAAAAAACTTTGACTTCAATCTGAGGCATTCAGTTAATTTCAGAAATTCGTCCATTGAAACCTGCTTGCTCCTTCCTGATGTTTCTGATCACTATAATACATTATACCAATAAATCAGAGAAATTTACCACACAGGAAGAGGCCATTCGGCCCATCCTGTCTGCACCGAGAGCTATCCAGCCTAATCCCACTTTCCAGCTCTTGGTCCGTAGCCTTGTAGGTTATGGCACTTCAGGTGCACATCCAAGTACTTTTAAATGTGATGAGGGTTTCTGCCTCTACCCATCATAGGCAGTCCCTCGAAGCGAGGATGATCCGCTTCCACGCCAAAAAAGGATGAGTTCACAGGTGTTTCAATGAAGGGCCTAATATTCCAGGTCCTGAACTACATCCTGAAGGGGTGGAAGATGCCTGTGCGTGGATTTTTTTTACGTGGGGTGGCCGTTGCACACCAGCCACCACACGGGCGTGACAGAGCTCGGTCTTGGTCCAGTGGCAAGGGTTAACCAAGACGACTGGAGACCTGCTCTGCTGCACGGATCTAGTGTGCACACCCTCTAACACCCTTTCAGGCAGTTAGTTCCAGACCCTCACCACCCTCTGGGTGAAAAAAGTTCTCCTCAACTCCCCCTCTAATCCTTTTACCAATTACTTTAAATCTATGCCCCCTGGTTATTGACCCCTCTGCTCAGGGAACACCCAAGCTCATTGTATGGACCCTCAGCTCGAAAACACTAAATGCATTTTTTGCTGTTTATTGAATTAACTCAACAGTCAAAATCCTTCGAGTTATAACAGTAGAATTGAGCAATTGCTTCGATTTCAAACATACACACGTGCAGCAGCTAAAAGCTCAGTCTCCAGGACAGGCAGCCCGCTAGTTTTTATGATGATTGCACATTTTGTAAATCCATGCTTTGCTGGGTTGTTTTGAACATTTACAACGCAGGGGCCAGTTTAACTCTGTGTGTCATTAAAGGTTAAATCTTCTCAACAGCTTAGGTAGATCTGAGAGCAGATACATGCAGACAGTGCATTGTAAGTAATTGAATGTTGTCCCTTATCCAGGCTATTACCAGTGGGTTGTACAAGAATGCTTCACCCTATGGTTCTCTGAGTAATATCGTGGACGGGCTGAGCTCGCTGACAGACCATTTCTCGGATCTATCGTTATCGGCAGAACCCCGCAAACCTGGCAAGAGGCCTCCACCCAATTACTTATGTCATCTCTGCTTCAACAAGGGCCATTATATCAAGGACTGTCCCCAGGTAAGAGCGGTTTTGAATATTGCAAGAAAGAGAGAGAGAAAACCTCAACAGGGTGATGTTTAACTAACGGTGTGAGACCAGGTGAATAATCCAGATTATTGGCGAGCCACCCAGCATTGAGACGTTGGACCAGTTTGAAATGGAAATGCATTTTGGCTGTGGCTAAAGGGATCGAGGGGTATGGAGAGAAAGCAGGAAAGGGATACTGAGGTGAATGATCAGCCATGATCATATTGAATGGCGGTGCAGGCTTGAAGGGCCAAATGGCCTACTCCTGCACCTATTTTCTATGTTTCTATCTGCAGGCAGTGAATTGTGCAAGGGCTAACACTTGTGGAGTCATCACTGATGGGGTCTTTTAAAAGTGACATTGTGTGAACAACAACAGAATATTCGCAAGTGAAATATTTGATGTGCTTAAAATATTAGAAGAATACATTCACATTTAAATATCTGCAAAATAAGTTTTAAATGTATTTTTAAAAATATGTGTGTGTACATTCTTAACAGTACAGCTGAATCCACACGCTTTAACAAAGGGATTGTGAAAGCCATTAGGAATTAAACCACTGGTACAATCATTATTTCATATGCCTTGTTTGGTTAGCGCTTTTTGGCCTGCTGTTATCTATGTTTTTAAGAAACAGATGGAAAAGTTGGTTCTGTTTGCCCTCAATTATTGCACTTTGCAACCAAATCAATGCCAGAGTGTCTGAGCTGAACGTCAGCACTGTCTCAAAGGCACATATTTCTCATAAGTCACAGTGCTGTCCACCTTATAGCGACTTGAGTTACATTTCCTACTACAGGTATTCTAGGAGCCAAAATGCAACTCTGTACTAATTTGACATCTCCACCATCAAATACATTTCCATTTCAAACTAATCTTGGACTTCCCCATTCATTCTCCATTGTTTAGACTACAGGTACAACGCCTCAAATCCGGCAACCTCGGGACCGAGACCATGCCGGGTTTTGCATTTTCCTGGATTTTGGACAAGAAAATCCGAGACAAACAAAAGCACTAATGGTGGCGTGGGTCAGGTCGGGTCGGGCCAGGTCGAGGGTCATGCGGCAAGGCTTGGACTGACCGCACGCTATTTAAAACATCGCGGCGAAGCCGATAACTAATCCGGCCCGCCGGTTCTTGGACAATAATTCCGGATTTTATTTTACTAAGTATCAAATGGGATTTTCTCAAAAATGTCTGTTTTTTTGGACAATTCCGATTGTCAGACAGCCGGATTTGAGACGTTGTACCTGTATACTGAACTGGGTGAGGGGTGCATATATATCACAGTTCTAAGACGGAAAGCCCCAAATAACCAAGGACACTGATTCATGGGAAAATGGACAGAATTGTGGAATTGGTGCAATACCAAAAAATGGAAATGGAATTTGGTTTATTAAATTAGTGACCCTTGCAGTAAAGCACTGTTTCGTTGCACTTGGTATAAATCTGTTGCACTGATCAATGTTACAGTGAACACACATGTTTGCACAAATAACACCAAATCATTTTTATAGAATTGTTTTGAAGGAGATTTCATTTCGCGTGATTGCATTACAGATAATAGCCATTACCCCTCAATGCCAACTGTAGACAATATTGGCTGGTATGCTGTAAACTCGAGTTATTCTCATTTCTGCACAGCTTGTGTTCATGAGTATTCTAGTCTCTGTAAAGATCTTGCCAAGTTTCCCAGTAGAGTGATTTTGCATTCTTGACTAAGACATTTGGTTTGGAGGTTGTCGGAGATCAGTAATGGGAAATACTCAAGTTGTGTCTCATTCTGAAGCAGGCCTGGACAAACAGGCTGGAATCTCGGCTGGCAGTCTGAAGAGTAATAAAATCCAGATGCCTGATCTTGATCCACAGAGACCGTCCCTCCAGTCAGTGTTTGTGCTCTATCTTTCCCCTCCCTCCCTCCCTGCCTGTCTGCCTCTCACCATCAGAGCTGCGACAGCTTGGAAACACGAGATTCAAAATCTAAACAGTCGAAGGGCACTATCCGACACTGGCACAGCCTTCGGAGACTAAGTCGGGCACTGCACAGGGACATGGAAGAAAAACCCCAGAGAGCTGTGGTTTTAATCATCCACAGTGTTTTATGCCCGGAGTCACAACAATCCTTGGTCTATATCAACAGACTTCAGAATTTGGGTTTGAACCTATAATCGAGAGTTAGATGAAAATAAATATTTTATCTTGGTTTAACAGGTTGAATAAATGCAACGTACTGAGTCTGTGAATAATAACTGAGCAATTTACACCGTTCACAGCACTGATCTGCATAATATCTACTTTATCAACTTTATCTTTAGCATTTAATTTTTCATTAAGTGGCACTAATACTGTTTCCCCAGTTGGCTGGAACGTTTCTCAAATAGCAAAAGACACAGACTCCAATCCAGATTATCTATTGCGTGCACATAAATTTTTTAGACACTTAACTATTAACTAGATTGACCACTTAAGGACAAGCTGTGGACCAGTATTCATGGTCACATCTGTAATTCAAGGCTCATTAACTTCCTAGTTACAACCTCAAATCCATCCTCTGCGTTTGTTTTATTATACCCTTGAGTTCGCTTTAAAAGCAGCAAATGTTTTCACCCATTTCGGAATGACTGCAGCTTGAGCTTCATGATATTAGTCCTATTACCTGCCAACGCCCCTCACTAAAAAGCCATTGAGGTCAATTAGCTGGCAATAGTGAAACTATTTGCAAAGTAGGTCGACACTTTTTCCTGTCTCATTTAGCATTGAAGTTCATGGATTTAATAAATAGAGTGGCAGGTTTCTATGATGGCCCATACGAATGAATGGTTACACAAGCACACACACATTTAGTTTAATGCTTCCTATTCAAAGTTGAAGTAGTTGCTCTTGCCTCTGTAACATTTGCAATATACTAGCTAATCCCCTATGGCATTGCTCACGGGTAGACCGGGATCTAAAGCATGGTTGTGAGCAATGTTCCCTCTAAGTTGTGCGCATGTGTGGCTGCGCAGTAATCTGCAAGGTCCCACACAGGCTGCTCACAAGCTTTTCCATTGGAAATGCCGTGCATGCGCAGAGATTTAAAGGGACTACGCATGCGCAGATATTTAAAGGGACCACGCATGCACAGAAATTTAAAGGGACCGCACATTGAAATAAACAGGCTGCGCACCACAAAGAGCAGCTTAGAGGGAACATTGGTTGTGATATTTAGCTGCTAACCTGGCCTGTCCCTTTAAGATAAAACTCAGGTATTCTCCATGGACCAAGGGTTCTAAGGAGGCAATTATTGAGCTCCATTTGTGGTTAAATCCCATTGCTGTTTGGAGTTTCTCCACATGGCAGCTGCCTGGGAAGAAGCCAGGTTATCTCGAGGTCAAACGGGAAAATTGTGTCCTTTTTTTGATGAACGTTCGATTGTGAGTCGGTGTTCTGTACAAAATGTGACTCTGCAGTGTGATGGGCTTGTGTCAAAACTCTTATTTTATCCACAGAAAAGTGGAAAGATAACAGCTAAAAATAATTATTTGCTTAAGAATGTACTTTTTGTGTGTTTGTGTGTGTTGTGTGGGTATCAAGCCTTGTAGACTAAGAGGACCTCGGGTCCGATGACTGAACACTGCTGATTTAGCTGACTGCACCCAGGAAAATGGTGATGGGATGTTACAATCGGATCTTAATGTGGCTCTGCTAGAGGTGGAAAATATAAAAATCAACCAGTGTTCCTGCATTCCACTAAGCTTGCTGGAAACTAGAAACAAAGACTTGCATTTATATAGCGCCTTTCAGGATCACCGGATGTCTCAAAGCGCTTTTCAGCCAATGATGTACTTTTGGAGTGTAGTCACTGTTGTAATGTGGGAAACGTAGAACTACAGGAGTACAGACGTCAGTGAGGGCAGGAGTAGACACTGCTGCAATACCTCCAGTGGTCATATAAGCTAACGACACTAACTGCTGAGGCTCACACATGCATGACCACTTTGATGGGCTGTACCTCAGCATGAATCATCAGTTTAGCAAGTGAGGAGATCCAAAACTAAAACATTGAGCTTTCCTAATACTACTCGTTCTGTAGTTACATTTCCACAACAGCCATCGGTTTGTGAAATGCATCATTTGTTGACCTTTTTGGCCCAGCTTCTGGGTTTCTGCCAGTCTCCGAACACAGGGATCAAAGAGCAAGGGTCAGTCGGGTGAGTGGATAAAACAGCAGCTAGTTCACAGTCGCCACTCCATGGAATTGAGCACTTTTTCAGAATGGAGGGTTCCAGGAAGTCCAAGAGACATTGTTCTTGTCTCTGTCTCCTTCCCCACCCTCTCATTCTTCAGTTATTCCACCCCGCTAGGTCGCCACGAGTGGTATTCCAGTCATCGATGGACAGTTCATTGAGCTGCTCCCGGGCATTTCTCAGTGATGCTAGGAGTTGAGTGTGGTTTAATCCAACCGTTGATCTACCCTGGCATGTCCCTCTATGACATAGGAACAAGAGTAGTCCATTTAACCCCTCGAATCTGTTCTGCCATTCAATGAGATCATGGCTGAACTGTGATCTCTACTGCCAAGACCTTCCCAATGGACTTCTTTGTCAAAAGGAGGAATCACGGAGGCAAATCTGCACCTGGTTATTCCATGATCCACTGTATTGTCACACCATGCATCTATATTTCATTCTGAGCATCAGTAGCTTTAAGCAGGGGTGTTCAACGTAAATCTAAATCTTGCTGCGCCTTTGTGTTTCTTATACTTTCATCATCATAGGCAGTCCCTCGGAATCGAGGAAGACTTGCTTCCGCTCCTGAAGTGAGTTCTTTGGTGGATGAACAGTCCAATACGCGAGCCACAGACCCTATTACAGGTGGGACAGACATTCATCGAGGGAAGGGGTGGGTAGGACTGGTTTGCCGCGCGCTCTTTTTGTTGCCTGCGCTTGGCCTCTTCACGCTCTTTGCGTTGTGACTCGAAGAGCTCAATGCCCTCCCGGATGCACTTTCTTCACCTAGGGCGGTCTTCGGCCAGGGTCTCCCCAGGTGTCAGCGGTGAAGCCACCAGGGAGGCTTTGAGGGTGTCCTTGTAACGTTTCCGCTGCCCACCTTTGGCTCATTTTCCATGAAGGAGCTCCGCATAGAGCATTTGCTTAGGGAGTCTCGTGTCTGACATGCGAACTATGTGGTCTGCCCAGCGAAGCTGATCGAGTGTGGTCCGTGCTTCAATGCTGGGGATGTTAGCCTGGTCGAGGACACTGATGTTGGTGCGCCTGACCTCCCAGGGGATTTGCAGGATCTTGCGGCGGCATCATTGGTGATATATCTCCAATGACTTGAGGTGCCTTCTACACATTGTCCATGCCTCTGATCTATACAGGAGGGCGAGTATTACTACAGCCTTGTAGACCACGAGCTTGGTGGTAGATTTGAGGGACTGGTCTAAGAACACTCTTTTCCTCAGACTGCTGAAGGCTACATTCGTGCACTGGAGGCGACGTTAAATCTCCGCATCAATGTCTGCCTTTGTTGATAAGAGGCTCCCAAAATATGGGAAATGGTCCACGTTGTCGAGAGCAGCGCCGTGAATCTTGATGACTGGGTATATACTTTATTATCCTGTTCAATGTGGTTAGATCACTGTCTAGTAACAGCAGGTTTAGGACAGTGTGGCCCATTGATAATGCACCTCTGCATCGAATAAAAAGCAACCCTCTGACGTTTATTTCCCCCTCCCGTCACCCCCCCCCCACCCCCCCCCCCCTGGTTGTCAAGGAAATAAACAAAAGAACAACAGCTCCTGGTAACAATTAGTAAAGCTGGTGTGTAAAACTTGGACCAAATCCACCAAACCAAATAAAGTGCTCCAACTTCACAAGGAATCCAGCACTGTGATCCAATGCCAGCTCTGGGCTCCCATTCATCCATCTGTGTATTTTCTTTGATCAAATACTCCGAAGCACTCTAAAATCCACACTGGGAGAGAGACCAAGTTTCAAAAATGAAAATACACCAAAAAAGATTTTTTCTTTTCAGTTATGGGATTTGTTTCATTTACTTTTCCACCCAACCCAAATAATTGGATCACTCTGGTATCAACTCTGTAATGTAAAATGTCTTCCATTTATTTTCACGAGACATTTGGCAGTCAAAATATGGGATAGAAAATGGTTGCAAATCCTCCACCATGGCAACTGGAGCTTGGGAATAAAATACTTCATGGCACTGAATTTGGATTTCAAGTTTCATCATGTGGGGCTGTTTGTCGACTGGAATTTCACTGTGGCTCAGTGTCAGATTTTGTTTGATAACGCTCCTGTGAAGTGTCATGGGACGTTTTACTATGTTCGGAGCGCATGGACATCTTTGTCGCTAAGAATGATAACCATCCATTCAGCTGCTTCTGCCATTTCCCTCCTTTCCTCTAGGTCACCGGGCCAAACTTGTCCCCAGCCCTAGCCCTGAACTCGCCTCTTTCTCTAGTTTCTCTCTTATGTCCCCTCTTGCCCTCTCTGAGCTCATCTTGTCCAAGAGACCCACATTTTGCTCCCTCAACCCTATTCCCACAAAACTGCTGATCATCCATGTTAGGTCATATTGTTAACAGTTCTCTCTCCTCAGCTACTGTCCCCCTCCCCATCAAATCTGCCGTCATCACCCACTCCTCAAAAAAAACAACCCTTGACCCTTTGTCCTTGCAAACTACCGCCCCATCTCTAACCTCTCTTTCCTTTCCAAAGTCCTTGTACGTATTGTCACCTCCCAAATCCATGTCATCTGTCCCGCAAGTCCATGTTTGAACCTCTCCAATCAGGTTTTGCGTCCGTGCAACAATACTGAAATGACTTCTGTTCCTGCTTCCGGGACTGCTACTTCTGGAATACCACAAGAATCTATCCTTGGCCCCCTCCTATTTCTCATCTACATGCTTCCCCTCGGCGACATCATCCAAAAACACACCGTCAGGTTCCACGTGTACACTGACAGCACCCAGCTCTACCTCACCACCACCATTCATGACACCTTCACTGTCTCGGATTTGTCACACTGCTTGTCCGACATCCAGTACCGGTACCGGATGAGCAGAAATTTCCTCCAACTAAATATTGGCAAAGACCAAAGCCATTATCTTCGGCCCCCACCACAAACTCCATCCCTCTCCCTGGCAACTGTCTGAGGTTCGCAAACTTGGTGCCATATTTGACACTGGGATGAGCTTCCGATCACATATCCGCTTCATCACTAAGACCTCCAGTAACAGCGCCTGTCTCCACCCCTACCTCAGTTCATGTGCTGCTGAAACTCTCGTCCATGCCTTTGTTACCTCTAGACTTGACTATTCCAACGCACTCCTGGCTGGCCTCCCACATGCTACCCGATGTAAACTTGAGGTCATCCAAAACTCGGCAGCCCGTGTCCTAACTCCATTCACTCGTTACCCTTATGCTTGTTGACCTCCACTGCCTCCCAGTCCGGCAATGCCTCGCTTTTAAAATTCTCACCCTTATTTTCAAATCCCTCCATGGCCTTGCCCCATCCTATCTCTCAACCTCCTCCAGCCCTCCAATCCTCCGAGATCTCTCCCCTCCTCCAATTCGGGCCTCTTGTGCATCCATGATTTGAATCGCTCCACCATTGGTGGCTGTGCCTTCCGTTACCTAAGCCTTAAACTCTGGAATTCCCTCCCTAAACCTCTCCCCCTCTCTCTCATCCTTTAAGGCGCTCCTTAAAACTTACTTCATTGAGCAAACTTTTGGTCCTCTGCCCTAACATTTGTGGTTATGCAGCTCGGTGTCACATTTTGTTTGATAACGCTCCTGTGAAGCACCTTGAGATATTTCACCACATTAAAGGTGCTATATAAATGCAAGTTGTTTTGTAGTTTACAGGGTATCTTCGCGTAGTGGTTATGCTACTGTACTAGTAACCCAGAGGTTCTGAGTTCAAATCCCACCATGATAAATTATGAAATTGAATTCAATAAATGTGGTAAATTGTGGGTTGACTATGAAAGATGCTGTTTGTCCTGAAACCCAACTGGTTCACTAATCCTCTTTAATTACCTACCTACATGTGACTTCTGCCCTGTTATGAGCCCAAGTTTCCACATGATTTGCGCCTGATTTTTGAGGAGCAACTGGTGGAGAACAGACTATCTTAGAAATCGCAATTCTCCACATTTTTTTTCTGCAGTTCTAGTCAGTTAGAACAGTTTCACTTTGGAACAATATTTTTTCTTCAAAAGGGGGCGTGTCCGGCTACTGACGCGCCTGATTTCAAAGTTTCCACAGTGAAAACGTACTCCAAACTAACTTAGAATGGAGCAAGTGAAGATTTTTGTAGAACTGAAAAACCTTGTCTACACATTAAAAAATCAGGCGCAGGTTACAAATTAGGTGTCCAGAACGAGATGGGGGGGGGGGCGGAGGGGGAAGGGAAGTCATTAAATTCTATAATAAATCCTTATTTATACTTATACAAATATTATACAAATAAATCCAACCTGAATAAAAATTTATAAGCAAAGAAAAGATTAAATAAACCATCTTCCTACCTGTGTGAAAGTGCTTCAGCCAGGGAGAATGCTGCAGGAAGCCTCACAAAACGAGGCAGCCGTTCCCGCGGGAGGGGGGTGGGGGGGGGGAGGAGGCAGCCGGCGGGAAACGACTGCCTCAACTTTCTGAGGCTTCCTGCAGCCTTCTCACTGCTGCAAGAAGCCTCAGTGCTGATGTGCTGATGGCAATGTGCTTTTATTAAAAAATGTTCAAAAATGAAACAGCTACAAAGAACTACAAAAATGGCCGAGTGCCAATGTTTCCTTCACACTGCGCGTGCGCGAACGCTCCAACGTGCACGCGCAGGGTTGCCGGCAGGAAAAAAACTAATTTAAATAGTACCCGCCCCCTCCCACTTACAAAATCGGCGCAAGTGGTAGGCTCCGCCCCCTGGGCGCCGCGCCAAGCAGACATGGAGCTGCAGGGCGCTCCAGAATCACGCGTTTTTTTTTTCGGCGCGAAAAACGGGCGCCCAGCTCGGAGGGGCGCCCGTTTTTTAGCGTGTGGAAACTTGGGGCCATTATGTGGTTTATCCTTAAAGGCCAAGTAAGCCACTCAGTTGTTTTTTTAATCACTATGAGGAGAAGGGATGGGCATTAAACGCAGCCTTGTTAGCGTTGCCTACACCCAAAGAACAAAAATTACTGTCGGGTCAATATCCATTAGCATCTAGTGCAGGGGTCTCCAAACTGTGGGCCATGAACCACCATTGCCGTGGCAATCTGGCCCATGCAGTCCACTCAACTCAGTCATATAGGTACTCACATTTGTTATACACTCTGTTTGAGTTTCATGGAGTTTTGAAAGGGCTGAGTTTAACACAGTTGTCTCATTGGTGGATGAAACTAAACCTGTTGGTATCTGCAGCTTGAGATTTGTAAAAATGAATAGATTTGCACTCTATATGTACCTTTGTGGTACACCATTCAAAAATGCTGAGATAACCCACATCCAGTGAATTTCTCATGTATTTACTAACTTGCTCAACTTATGGTATTTGCTAATGTAATTACTGTATTTAATTTCTCTTTAATTATAACCCTTTTCTTTTTTTAGCATGTTTCTCATTATGTTCCTTGCAGCACATACAGTTGTCTGGTCAATTGGAGGAAGAGCAGAGAGAGAGAGAGATACAGATGACCATCTCTCAATCTTCAGCCAATCTGCTGTGTAATTGGATCTTTGGAGATGACTGAGAGTTCATCTGTTTAATGATCTGAACCGACACCATTTGGGGGAATAATTCCCCTTCACTCAGCGTCTTGGCTGACATTGGAACCATGGGCATAAATCCACATCCCGCCAGTCCACAGCAATGTTCTGTGACCATTTGGATTTGGCGTCCATATCATTTAAGCCAGCTGCACACACAATACAGCCAGCAAATTATTTGCAGTCCACCAACCCTTCATCTGTGCTTTCAGCAGATGTGTTGCTTCATGTGCTTCTGATTCTCCATTCATTGCTTGCCTGGCTGTAGAAAACACTGCTCCAATTCTCCACCCATTTTTGAGATGTGTGAGATTTTTTTTCAGACCTGCGCTGGCTGCGTGCAAGGTCGTGCAAACTCACCCCCACTATTGGTACAGGTTTAATATCACAATGTCAGGATGACATCACAAAAAGCCTTGAGCGGTGACTTCTTTGAGCCAGAGTCTTAAGCCGCACGGCAGGGGCGGGATCGAGGCGGGTTCGGATCGAAAACCCTTTCGCACCCCGCCCAATTTTACACGGTATTGGAAGTCAATGGAGTATAAAGTCAAGTGGGGTGTATAGCAGGCCCCTGACCCAAAGTTGCCCCGATCCCGTTGAACAGGTTAGGTTAAAATCGGGTCTAGAGGACCACAAATGTATCTGTTAACGTTTTTGTTCCTCTCGCTCTCGGAGTTGACGTAAGAATTAGGATCAGGAGTTGGCCACACGGCCCCTTGAGCCTGCTCCGCTATTCAATAAGATCATGACTGATCTTCGACCTGAACTGTACTTTCCCCGCCCGATCCCCATTATCCGTTTATTTGCCGAGAGTCCAAAAATCTATCGATCTCAGCCGTGAATATACTCGACGATTCAGCAGCCACAGCCGTTTAGCGTAGAGAGTTCTAAATAACATGTCCAGACCAGTCATACGACGTAGTAAATGTAATGTGTGCGCTTGTGGAGCATGTTCACGGCTTGTGGAGTTGCTGGGTACGCTCGTGGCCTTCCGCAAGAGATGGGCGCCGGAGGGACTGGAGAGCATCATCACCCCCGGCAACCAAATTTTGATTTAACCATTAATGTTTGAAGTTTAATTTGTCTATGTTTGTTGGTTTTAGTGCCCCCCCCCCCACTTTTAGCCAGAGAGCACTTGAAAAATTTGTGTTTTTAGTACCCTCAAAAAAATAAATAAAAAATAAAAAACATGGGGGCACTTGTTTGAAAGTGTTTGGAGTGTGCCCCCCCCCCACTTTAACCAGGGGGACTTGATTAAAGTGCACAACAAAAATAGTTGTGGAGCTGCTGCACTGCGAGTGGCTCAGCCAGTCACATGATGTTCACAAGACTCAATAAAACCCCAGTTAATTGAGTTCAGGTTCTCCATGATGAGGCGTGCAGTTGTGAACCTGATGGATGAACTGGTAGGGTTCAGTTTGATTGTTAAACCTTTGCTAATAAACCAGCTAGTTCTTTAGAGCAATTGTGTAGCTGTGAATTCTTAAGCAACGAACCCATGAAGCAAATACATTACAGTAAGGATCTCCACCCCTGAGCTTGGCCACACCACAATCCAATACAAGACCGACTATAACCCTCTCGTGACACATAATGCTCTCATGACACCGGTTGTGACCGAGGACGCGCTCCCCTGAGCGCCACTAAGAGATCTTGGGAAAATTCTAACAGTCCCAAATATTAAAAATGGAATTTATTCAGTTCCCCTGAACCCAAGCTAAATGTGAATGGACAGAACTCTGGAATGTGATGCCCAAAATTGGAGCAAAAACCAAATTAAAAGTGGAAGTTGCCCAGTCAGCCATAGCCCTCCTAGCCATAACCCTCGGAGTTTTATAATCGGCCTCATTGACGCACAGATGTATCACGTGACGTCCCAGGATAAGGTTATGGAATCTAAAGGTATGCGCCAACCAGCTTTCGGCACACCAGCACTTGTTTCGTCACGTGATTGAAGCGAATATTATAGATGCATTTAAGGGGAGGTTGGACAGGCATATGAGGGAGAAGGGTATAGAGGGTTCTGCTGATCGATTTAGATGATCGTCACCAGCCATGATCATATTGAATGGCGGAGTAGGCTCGAGGGCCGTATGACCTACTCCTGCTCCTATTTCTTATGTTCTTATGTATTATGAGGAAAGACAGGAGGCGGCTCGAGTGGAGCATAAACGCCGGCACGGACCGGTTGGGCCGAATGGCCAGTTTCTGTACCGTATATCCGATGCAATCCTACATTCTATAAACCCGCTGCGGCCTGATAAAACCTGTGCCAGCTTGCACATAGCCATCTACTCTGAGCACACTACTTGAGTTGTTTTATTTTTGCATATCTGTGACTAATATTGGTCTTAACCAACAGCACAGCAAAACAATTTTTTTCTTTCTCGACCGATTTACTGAAACTGTGCAATTGAAAATATTTTTTTTCAAGTTTTGAGGCTTGAAAGTGTTTCATTTATGTTCCAGTCCTACAGTGCCTGCATTCAGAATGATCTGACCTAAACGCGTCCTCCCAGGATTTGGACTGATGGCTGCTCAGACTCTGGGCTGTATTGTGTTACCAACTAGACATGTGTGCTGAGGATTCCTTAACCATGAGAAAAACTTCGAACCTTCAGCCTTGAAAGGAAATAAATGAGAGGGAACTTTTCTGGAGATCTGCAAGATACTAAGTGGAGTAGAAAACGTTGGCTACACGCAGTTGTTTAGTGAGAGGAGGAGCTGTCGATCTTGTTGAATGGCGGTGCAGGCTCGAAGGGCCAAATGGCCTACTCCAGCTCCTATTTCGAACGCTCTTGTTTCTTATGTAGGGAACGACACTTTGGTACAAGTTGTTCAGGGCTGGTGTGAAGAATCATTGTTTCACGCACAGAGCGAATGATAGCGCAGGCAGCGGAAAGAGCGTGCGGCAAACCTGTCCCACCCACCCTTACTCTCAACGACTATCTGTCCCACCTGTGGCAGGGACTGTGGTTCTCGTATTGGACTGTTCAGCCACCTAAGGACTCATTTTTAGAGTGGAAGCATGTCTTCCTCGATTCCGAGGGACTGCCTATGATGATGATGATGATTGATACTTGGAATGGTCGTCCAGGTAGTGTGGTGGAGACGAGGGTTCAAGAGATGGCTGGAAGGTGAATGGGAATGAGAAGGAGCATGGGAATGGGTGGGTGTGGGGCCCAGCAACTCCGGCAGAGCTGGGAGCAGCAGCAATAGCAATGTGGTGAGTGGGAGCAGTGCAGAGAGCAGGCAGTAAAGAGGTGAGTGAGACCTGGGGACCTTGCCCTGGGTGAACGGTTTCCACTGATGGGCAAATGGGGGAACAAGGGGAACAGAGATTGAGGATTCTCGCTGCGCTCAGAGAGCATCACAAGCTCTAATACATGGAGGAGCTACAAGAGGGAGTACAGGAGAGTTGGGAGAAGCACTCACTCTTCCACGCTACTCAAAAGGGGAAAAAATAAAAACTTTCCCTATCATTTATTTCGCGACCTCCAGCAGCCTTTGCAGAAGGACAATCGCAGGACCCTTCAATTTAAATTGATCCAACACTGGGATTAGGCTGGATAGCTCTTTGTTGGCCAGCGCGGACACGATGGGCCGAAATGGCCTCCTTCTGTGCTGTAAATGTGCACGATTCTATGATTGAATGCTATGATGGTGGGCCTTCGGTTTCTGTGGAAGGATGAACTAAGTGGGTCAAATGGCCCCTCTCCTCTGTGCTTACTTCGCGATCTTAGTTGAAGGGCAGGAGTGCCATGCCATTTCTACTGATCGGACACTTGACTCCTGCCTTACAGCCTAGACTATGTTTGAAGGCCAAAGGGTGGGAGCTGTAATACTGAAAGACCGAGCAGAGATTCTGCTTGAACTTCACAACAAATTGGAAACTGGAGACCTGCTTAAATAATTCTTTGTCCACCCTGTTCTTGCGTCTGTAACAGTGATCAACTGGTACCTCAGTCACATCAATGGAATTCACTCAATTCATGGCCGGCTTTCAATTGTAGATGTTTATGGTCAGTAATAGCCCATGTTAAAATGTGATTAGATGCACTGTGTATCGTGCTTTTCAATTGCTGGTCTAATTTTAACAGGGTAACAAAATGTATGATCATCAAGTTCAAATTTGAAAGTATCGTGATGTAATTTGCTT
The DNA here is from genome assembly GCF_044704955.1 of Pristiophorus japonicus. Lineage (NCBI taxonomy): Eukaryota > Metazoa > Chordata > Chondrichthyes > Pristiophoridae > Pristiophorus > Pristiophorus japonicus. The sequence goes on along the minus strand of NC_091998.1, from coordinate 12,233,380 downwards.
AGCAACAAGGATTGGCACTCCCCAATGTGGATATTGAGCCCCATCTATTCCGAATTTGTGCCAAGTTATTTAACTTTAGCCGGGGTGACAGTGGGGCATGTCGGTGAGTTTTAGTATCTGTGGCGGCCAAGGTTCCCGCTTCTGATTGCTATTCAGGTCTCCTGGTGGAAGCGGAGATTGCAAGGACTCAGGACTCTGCTCAGCTGTGATGTTTTTCTCCTTGATCAAGCTGAGGCCCATCAATAACAGCAAACCGGGGACACAGCACGGGGACCCCCCCCTGGTATCCGTGGAAACACGTTCTAGCAAACGTCACTGAGGCTCAGCTTCCTGCTATTCTTAAATGTTGTCTTTTAAGAACCACTTCTTCTTTCGTATGGTGGCAGCAAAGCAAATCAAAATGCCAATACCTAAGTCGGATATCCAGGCCCCAAGCTTCCGGTGTAACAGCGTGGATATCTTGTAGGCGGCCTGTGAATTCCCTCTGAGGGCAGTGCTCGATGATGTGCTCCAGGGTCTGATTAGGAGCTCCACAGTCGCATGATGGGGATGCTTTAATCTTACACCATGGAGAAGGTGGCAGCACCGACCATGACCGGTTCTCAGGCGGTTGATGGTTGCTCACTGTTTGCGAGGAAGGTTTGATCCTTCAGGTTGTACTGTGGAGTCCTGGATAAGGAATCCATTCCGTGTGTCGCAATCAACACGTACCTTCACGTCGCATATTATTCTGCTCTTAACTTTTCAAACAAGCAAGAAGTACTGCAGCTGCTTTTATTTATAACTAAATTGATATGAGATCGTTTATTACAGAAACTCAAGTCCAAGAGAAGGAACTGGCGATCTGGGACGCAAAACCAAGTTGGGAATATAAGCCGAGAAACAACTTTGTGCGTGAAGAAATGTGAATTCTTTTATTGAAATACAATATGTGTTACTTAGCAACACCCGTTCTGTTCAAGGTAATTGCATTAGTATAACCAGATGTCTGTACTATTCTCAACAGCTCGCTTATCCACAGTGCAATGAAACCACTTTGCCCAGCTTCAGTCTGTGGACCCAAGACCCACGTCGGTCAGTTTTAATGCACATCAACAACAACTTGTATTTATATAGCGCCTTTAACGTAGTAAAACGTCCCAAGGTGCTTCACAGGAGTGTGACAAAACAAAATTTGACACCGAGCCACATATTGGGGCAAATGACCAAAAGCTTGGTCAAAGAGGTAGGTTTTAACAGGCGTCTTAAAGAAAGATTAAAGCATCCCCATCATGCGATTGTGGCGCTCCGAATCATACTGTGGAGCACATCATCGAGCACTGTCCTCAGAGGGAATTCACAGGCAGCCTACAAGATATCCACGCTGTTACACCGGGAGATTGGGCCTGGATATCCGACTTAGATATTGACATTTTGATTTGCTTTGCTACTGCCATACGAAAGAAGAAGTGGTTATTAAAAGACAACATTTTAGGGAGGTAATTTCAGAGCTTTACATAAGAACATAAGAATTAGGAACAGGAGTAGGCCATCTAGCCTCTCGAGCCTGCTCCGCCATTCAACAAGATCATGGCTGATCTGGCCGTGGACTCAGCTCCACTTACCCGCCCGCTCCCCGTAACCCTTAATTCCCTTATTGGTTATAAACCCTTATTGGTTTAGGGCCCAGGCAGCTGAAGGCACAGGTGCCAATGGTGGAGAGATTAAAATCGAGGCCAGAGTTGGAAGCTGCAGGCTTATCTGAGAGGGAGTCAAGCCTGGGACGATGGAAGGAGTGCTGAATGGTCGGGGTAGGGATTTGCGGGAGGCAGAGTACCCGAGTGGGGGGTGGGGGGGATTGAAAGGAAGCATTACGATGGGAGAGGGTGGTCAAGAAGGGGTCGAGAGAAAAGCAGAAGGGGGAGAAAAAAGTGGAAATTGAAGTGATTGGTTCAGGTCCGGAGCGGCAGCCAAGATGTTCGCGGGAATAGACACCGAGAGCATTCGGGTCACATCGGCCTGGCTATGGTGATTTGTTGGCATGTATTGGATTTCTGGGATGCCGTTAGAGCGTAGATTTTCAAATTGGGGTCTGCGGGGAACCTAGGAGGGGAACTCAAGGGGATCCTCGATGGCATCAGCTTTCAGTCCACCTGTCTCTGAATGCTTCTGTATTTCTGAACTCATTAACCCATTGGTGTAGGCTGCTAAACACTGAGAAAATGCCTGTGCGGCAGAGGTGATGCTGTTTATCCTTTCTGCTTGGGTGGAATTGGAGTGCATCTCCCACGTGGGAGGACATCTGCCTGCCGCAAAGATATGTCTCCACTCCAGCCGATATGCTGGCCTTGGGATCATTCATTTACTTTTGGTGGGCTCCCTGGCCTCTTAGCTGCCGGCAACACACAACCCTCAAAAAAAAATACGCCACCCTGGTCTATGCTTTCTGGATATTTAAACTTTAAATGCCCTCCCCTCCCACACTCCACGGCCATAGCAATGCTGGGTGCTGTGATATCTTGAGACACAGTAAACACACCCATCATCATCATCATCATAGGCAGTCCCTCGGAATCGAGGAAGACTTGCTTCCACTCTTAAAATGAGTCCTTAGGTGGCTGAACAGTCCAATACGAGAGCCACAGTCCCTGTCACAGGTGGGACAGACAGTCGTTGAGGGAAAGGGAGGGTGGGACAGGTTTGCCGCACACTCTTTCCGCTGCCCGCGCTTGATTTCTGCGTGCTCTCGGCGATGAGACTCGAGGCGCTCAGCGCCCTCCCGGATGCACTTCCTCCACTTAGGGCGGTCTTTGGCCAGGGACTCCCAGGTGTCAGTGGGGATGTTGCACTTTTTCAGGTGAGCACAAACTTGCACAACATGGCTTCCAGGTAAGCACATGGCTTTATTGTTATTACACCAGTAATCCACTAGGTGGCTCTACAACCGGTGCCAGGGAGGAGCGGGCATCCTTTGCGTTGCCATGACTCACGTGATGGAAAGTAGTCGGGTGGCGTACATTTCAGTGTGTGCGCCCATTTCCAATGGGTGGGGTCGTGTTCCCACCTGCCTCACTTCCATCTGAAAGTCACCAGAGGGAGGCCAGAAGATCCCAGTCACGGTCCGTTTGGAAGTTGGGACAAAGGGTCCTTGGGTGTGCGCCAATATGTTCATGAGGTCCTTGGGATTATATTAAAATTTTCACTGAGTGTCTGGAGAAGAAAACATGATGATATGCTATTAACCACAATGCTAGATTGAAGCAGCTCCAGCACTAAGGCGCTTAATTGGGTGGGACCCAGTGAAGCCAAGTTGGAGTACGATTCAATGATGAAATGCTGTAAATTTCACTCTGAATTTATGCTACGGTGGTAATAAATTCAGAAAAAAATAGCAGTGCAAAACAGATTTAACAGAGAGAAACTTTCATTCCATCAGTTTGGACTACTTTTGTGCCTCGGCCCCAGAGCTGTGTGCAACGTGGCAACTGCTGGGATTGTGGAGATCTCATGAATGCTATTCTAGAATGTGATCCACGCAGTGGGCAGCACACTCGCCTCTGAGTCAGAAGGTGTGGGTTCAAGTTCCACTCCAGAGACTTGAGCACATAAAGCTAGGCTGACACTCCAGAGCAGTGCCGAGGTAGTGTCGTCTTTTGGATGAGACATTAAACCGAGGTCCCGTCTGCTCTCTCGGGTGGATGTAAAAGATCCCATTGCACAATTTCGAAGAAGAGCTGTGGAGTTCTCCCCGGTGACCTGGCCAATATTTATCCCTCAATCAACACAACAAAAACATATTATCTGGTCATTATCACATTGCTGTTTGTTGGAGCTTGCTGTGCGCAAATTGACTGCCATGTTTCCTACATTACAACATTGACTACACTCCAAAAATACTTCATTGGCTGTAAAGCGCTTTGAGACGACTGTTGGTTGTGAAAGGTGCTATATAAATGCAAGTCTTTCTTTTACATAAGAACATAAGAAATAGGAACAGGAGTGGGCCATACGGCCCTTTGAGCCTGCTCCGCCATTCAATAAGATCATGGCTGATCTGATCATGGACTCAGCTCCACTTCCCCGCCCACTTCCCATAACCCCTTATCCCCTTATCATTCAAGAAACTGTCTATTTCTGTCTTAAATTTATTCAATGTCCCAGCTTCCACAGCTCTCTGAGGCAGCGAATTCCACAGATTTACAACTATGAGAGAAGAAATTTCTCCTCATCTCTGTTTTAAATAGGCGGCCCCTTATTCTAAGATCATGCCCTCTAGTTCTAGTCTCCCCCATCAGTGGAAGCATCCTCTCTGCATCCACCTTGTCAGGCCCCCTCATAATCTTATACGTTTCGATAAGATCACCTCACCTTCTTCTGAATTCCAATGAGTAGAGGCTCAACCTACTCAACCTTTCCTCATAAGTCAACCCCCTCATTCCCGGAATCAACCTAGTGAACCTTCTCTGAACTGCCTCCAAAGCAAGTATATCCTTTCGTAAATATGGAAACCAAAACTGCACGCAGTACTCCAGGTGTGGCCTCACAAATACCCTGTACACCTGTAGCAAGACTTCCCTGCTTTTATACTCCATCCCCTTTGCAATAAAGGCCAAGATACCATTGGCCTTCCTGATCACCAGCTGTACCTGCATACTATCCTTTTATGTTTCATGCACAAGTACCCCCAAGTCCCGCTGTACTGCGGCACTTTGCAATCTTTCTCCATTTAAATAATAACTTGCTCTTTAATTTTTTCTGCCAAAGTGCATGACCTCACACTTTCCAACATTATACTCCATCTGCCAAATTTTTGTCCACTCACTTAGCCTGTCTATATCCTTTTGCAGATTTTTTGTGTCCTCCTCACACATTGCTTTTCCTCCCATCTTTGTATCGTCAGCAAACTTGGTTATGTTACACTCAGTTCCTTCTTCCAAGTCGTAAATATAGGTTGTAAATAGTTGGGGTCCCAGCACTGATCCCTGTGGCACCCCACTAGTTACTGGTTGCCAATCAGAGAATGAACCATTTACCCGACTCTCTGTTCTCTGTTAGTTAGCCAATCCTCTATCCATGCTAATATATTACCCCCAACCCCGTGAACTTTTATCTTGTGCAGTAACCTTTTATGTGGCACCTTGTCAAATGCCTTCTGGAAGTCCAAATACACCACATCCACTGGTTCCCCTTTATTCACCCTGTTCGTTACATCCTCAAAGAACTCCAGCAAATTTGTCAAACATGACTTCCCTTTCATAAATCCATGCTGACTCTGCCTGACTGAATTTTGCTTTTCCAAATGTCTTGCTACTGCTTCTTTAATAATGGACTCCAACATTTTCCCAACCACAGATGTTAGGCTAACTGGCCTATAGTTTCCTGCTGTTTGTCTGCCTCCTTTTTTAAATAGGGGCGTTACATTTGCAGTTTTCCAATCTGCTGGGACCTCCCCAGAATCCAGGGAATTTTGGTAAATTACAACCAATGCATCCACAATCTCTGCCGCTACTTCTCTTAAGACCCTAGGATGCAGCTGTCAGGTTCAGGGGATTTATCTGCCTTTAGTCCCATTATCTTACTGAGTACCACCTTCTTAGTGATTGTATTAAGTTCCTTCCCCCCCCCCCATAGCCCTTAGACTATCCACTGTCAGAATATTGTTAGTGTCCTCTACCGTAAAGACTGATACAAAATATTTGTTCAGAGTTTCTGCCATCTCCATGTTCCCCATTACTAATTCCCCAGTCTCGTCCTCTAAGGGACCAACATTTACTTTAGCCACCCTTTTCCTTTTTATATACCTATTGAAACTCTTGCTATCTGTTTTTATATTTTGCGCTAGTTTACTTTCATAGTCTATCTTCCCTTAATTTTTTTTAGTCGTTTTACAACACATTGTGGACCTGCACCATTTACCTTTTGGGGAGTGGGCAGGGAGGATCTCAGCAAAACTTATCCTTAGGAGATTAAAAGAGTTGGGAAGAATCCATGTCAGTGTACTTTATACATGGTCTATGGAAGGAATGGCTTTTTCTTATTCCATGTTTCTGTCAAAAGGCTCTTGTCGCTGTTCCGCTTGTCAGGGCATATATTGCAACAACTTCAAGTAAAATGCAGTGTTTTAGCTGTGGTTCAGTGGGTAGCACTCTCACCTCTGAGTCAGAACTTTGTGGGTTCAAGTCCCACTCTGGGGACTTGAGCACAAAATCTAGGCTGATACTCCAGTGTCCACTGGGGAGAACTCCCCTGCTCTCCTTCAATAAAGTGCGATGGAATCTTTTATGTCTACTTGATGGGGCTATGGTTTAATGTCTCATCCGAAAGACCGCACCTCTGACAGTGCAGCACTCCCTCAGCACTGCACTGGGAGTTTCAAGACTCTGGAGTGGGACTTGAACCCACAACCTTCTGACTCAAGAGGTGAGAGTGCTACCCTCTGAGCCATGGCCAACACCACGATAATTGACAATGTGCATTCATAATGCCAACAGGGATGACATGTCTTGCCTTGATCTGAAAGGACCACCGTCGTCAGTTGCACAACCAGGGCTGGGTCTCCGATGGCTATGATGCAAGGCTGAGCTTTTCTCAAACTGGTGTGTCACAAGGCGGCGTGAAGAGCTGAACAGTTGTTGCGGGGTTAGCAACGGGAAGAGGGGGAACACACCGCTCACCCTGCCTAACATATGGCTGGCTGATTTGGGAAAGAGCTTGAACAATAATGAGAGTCAACCGCACCTTTGTGGCAAAAGTCTTCAATGAGCTGTGAAGTGAGTTTGTGTAATAAGCATTACAGCAGGCTTAGCACGGGCAGGGTAAATGCAGGCATTATGTCGGTTCATGGAGCACACATGTGGAGGTCATGCTGGAGTTGACTCTATCCAGTCAGGGAACACCTAAACACTCATTCCTGTTTGTTGGGAAACTATGTTTATTCGTGTTTATACCATTGAATATAGAGAGGGAAGATGAAATTAAGTCTTGGTATTTTCAAACTTTCTTTTCCAAGATGGGGAGGGGTGGCTTTGAATTGCAGAAAGCACGTGCTAAGAGATGGGAGGTCGATCAAGACATTGCAATGACAGAAACTGTAGTTTAACCTATTTGTCATTTGGTCATAAGAGGATGTAAATCAGTCTCAGAGATTGATGGTCATCCCTGATTAGTGGACACCAGTTTTGATTCAATGGCATATTATGAGCTAGTCGGGCGTATTCCTGGAGATAGCATCACATGACCTTCCACCTCCAACTGCCCTCCCCGTCAAGCAGCCTATTATTTCCCATCTCCAACAACAACAACAACTTATAGTTGTATAGCGCCTTTAATGTAGTAAAATGTCCCAAGGCGCTTCACAGGTTTGTTATTAGACAAAACAAATAAATTTGACACCGAGCCACATAAGAAGAAATTATGGCAGGAAGGAGGTAGGTTTTAAGGAGTGTCTTAAAGGAGGAAAGAGAGGCGGAGAGGTTTAGGCAGGGAGTTCCAGAGCTTGGGGCCTAAGCAACAGAAGGTACAGCCACCAATGGTTGCGTGATTAAAATCAGGGATGCTCAAGAGGGCAGAATTAGAGGAGCGCAGACATCTCGGGGGAAAGATAGACAAGAAGGGAAAGGAGGTGGGGTAGCTCTGTTAATAAAGGATGATATCAGGGCAGTTGTGAGAGACGATATTGGCTCTAATGAACAAAATGTTGAATCATTGTGGGTGGAGATTAGAGATAGTAAGGGGAAAAAGTCACTGATGGGTGTAGTTTATAGGCCCACAAATAATAACTTCACGGTGGATGAGGAAGTAGTGTCTCAAACGAGCGTACTATGCTTAAACAAAGGGGACTACAGTGGATGAGGGCAGAGTTGGCGAAAGTAGACTGGAAACACAGACTAAACGGTGGCACAATTGAGGAACAGTGGAGGACTTTTAAGGAGCTCTTTCATAGTGCTCAACAAAAATATATTCCAGTGAAAAAGAAGGGCGGTAAGAGAAGGGATAACCAGCCGTGGATAACCAAGGAAATGAAGGAGAGTATCAAATTAAAAACCAATGCGTATAAGGTGGCCAAGGTTAGTGGGAAACTAGAAGATTGGGAAATTTTAAACGACAGCAAAGAATGACTAAAAAAGCAATAAAGAAAGGGAAGATAGATTACGAAGGTAAACTTGTGCAAAACATAAAAACAGATAGTAAAAGCTTTTACAGATATATAAAACGGAAAAGAGTATCTAAAGTAAATGTTGGTCCCTTAGAAGATGAGAAGGAGGATTTAATAATGGGAAATGTGGAAATGGCTGAGACCTTAAACAATTATTTTGTTTCGGTCTTTACAGTGGAAAACACAAAAACCATGCCAAAAATTGCTGGTCACAGGAATGTGGGAAGGGAGGACCTTGAGACAATCACTATCACTAGGGGGGTAGTGCTGGACAGGCTAATGGGACTCAAGGTAGACAAGTCCCTGGTCCTGATGAAATTCATCCCAGGGTATTAAAAGAGATGGCGGAAGTTATAGCAGATGCATTCGTTATAATCTACCAAAAGTCTCTGGACTCTGGGGAGGTACCAGCGGATTGGAGAGCAGCTAATGTAATGCCTCTGTTTAAAAAAGGGGGCAGACAAAAGGCAGGTAACTATAGGCCAGTTAGTTTAACATCTGTAGTGGGGAAAATGCTTGAAACTATCATTAAGGAAGAAATAGCGGGACATCTGGATAGGAATAGTGCAATCAAGCAGACGCAGCATGGATTCATGAAGGGGAAATCATGTTTAACTAATTTACTGGAATTCTTTGAGGATATAACGAGCATGGTGGATAGAGGTGTACCAATGGATGTGGTGTATTTAGATTTTCGATAAGGTGCCACACAAAAGGTTACTGCAGAAGATAAGGGTACGCGGAGTCAGAGGAAATGTATTAGCATGGATAGAGAATTGGCTGGCGAACAGAAAGCAGAGAGTCGGGATAAATGGGTCCTTTTCGGGTTGGAAATCAGTGGTTAGTGGTGTGCCACAGGGATCGGTACTGGGACCACCAACTGTTTACAATATGCATAGATGACCTGGAAGAGGGGACAGAGTGTAGTGGAACAAATTTTGCAGATGACACAAAGATTAGTGGGAAAGCGGGTTGTGTAGAGGACACAGGCTGCAAAGAAATTTAGATAGGTTAAGCGAATGGGCTAAAGTTTGGCAGATGGAATACAATGTCGGAAAGTGTGAGGTCATCCACCTTGGGAAAAAAAACAGTAAAAGGGAATATTATTTGAATGGGGAGAAATTACAACATGCTGCGGTGCAGAGGGACCTGGGGGTCCTTGTGCATGAAACTCTTGTGCATGAATCCCAAAAGGTTAGTTTGCAGGTGCAGCAGGTAATCAGGAAGGCGAATGGAATGTTGGCCTTCATTGCGAGAGGGATGGAGTACAAAAGCAGGGAGGTCCTTCTGCAACTGTATAGGGTATTGGTGAGGCCGCACCTGGAGTACTGCGTGCAGTTTTGGTCACCTTACTTAAGGAAGGATATACTAGCTTTGGAAGGGGTACAGAGACGATTCACGAGGCTGATTCCGGAGATGAGGGGGTTACCTTATGATGATAGATTGAGTAGACTGGGTCTTTACTCATTGGAGTTCAGAAGGATGAGGGGGGATCTTACAGAAACATTTAAAATAATGAAAGGGATAGACAAGATCGAGGCAGAGCGGTTGTTTCCACTGGTCGGGGAGACTAGAACTAGGGGGCACCTCAAAATACGGGGGAGCCAATTTAAAACCGAGTTGAGAAGGAATTTCTTCTCCCAGAGGGTTGTGAATCTGTGGAATTCTCTGCCCAAGGAAGCAGTTGAGTCTAGCTCATTGAATGTATTCAAGTCACAGATAGATAGATTTTTAACCAATAAGAGAATTAAGGGTTACGGGGAGCGGGCGGGTAAGTGGAGCTGAGTCCACGGCCAGATCAGTCATGATCTTGTTGAATGGCGGAGCAGGCTCGAGGGGCTAGATGGCCTACTCCTGTTCCTAATTCTTATGTTCTTATGTGAGGCTGAAGGAGATTGCAGAGATAGGGAGGGTCGAGTATTTTTCTCCAGTACTTTTACAACTCATAGTACAACAACTTTCATTTATATAGTGCCTTTAACGTAGTAAAATGTCCCAAGGCGCTTCACAGTAGTGTTATGAAACAACATTTGATTAATAAATAAAAGTGTTCAAAGAAAATTAAAGACAACAATATTTTATTTAAATGCCGCAATAATTTTTCTCCCGGGTTGTTTGCAGCCACTGTCTAGACGATGTTTTAATTGCTGGCGACTCCAGGACAATCCTGGAGGGTTGGCAACCCTACTGACTATGCAGCATTCAGGATAGAAATGACCTCTCAAAGATCAGAGGGTTATCCTATCGGGCGAGATTGAGTAGATTGGGCCGATGCTCACTGGAGTTCAGAAGAATGAATTATATAAGATTCTGAGGGGGATTGACAGGGTAGATGCTGAGAGGTTGTTTCCCAAGGCTGGAGAGTCTAGAACAAGGGAGCATACATTGGATTACATTACACGGGATATACAGCACAGAAACAGGCCATTCAGCCCAACCAGTCCATGCCGGCGTTTATGCTCCACTCGAGCCTCCTCCCGTCTTTCCTCATCTAAATCTAGCAACATAACCCTCTATTCCCTTCTCCCTCATATGCTTGTCTTGCCTCCCCTTAAATGCATCGATACTATTCATCTCAACCACTCCCTGTGGCAGCGAGTTCCACATTCTCACCACTCTCTGGGTAAAGAAGTTTCTCCTGAATTCCCGATTGGATTTCTTGGTGACTATCTTATATTGATGGCCTCTAGTTTTGCTCTTCCCCACAAGTGGAAACATTCTCTCTGTATCCACTAAAACAAAAATGTTCATAATTTTAAAGACCTCTCCGGATAGGAATGAGATAAGAAGGAATTTTTTCACTCAGAGGGTTGTGAATCTTTGGAATTCTCTGCCCCAGATGACTGTGGATGCTCAGTCATTGAATATATTCAATGCTGAGATCGATAGATTTTTGGACTCTCGGGGAATCAAGGGATATGGGGATTGGGCGGGAAAGTGGAGTTGAGGTCGATGATCAGCCATGATCTTCTTGAATGGCGGAGCAGGCTCGAGGGGGTATTATGGCCTACTCCTGCTCCTACTTCTTACAAGAGCAGATGCGAGAGGTCATACAGCCAGTCTAACCCATCCTTGTGTAGAAACCTGCAAAAAGTGGTCGCAGTTTAACCAGACATTAACATAAGAACATAAGAAATAGGAGCAGGAGTCAGCCATACGGCCCCTCGAGCCTGCTCCGCCATTCAATAAGATCACGGCTGATCTGATCATGGACTCAGCTCCACTTCCCTGCCCGCTCCCCATAACCCTCTACTCCATTATCGTTCAAAAATCTGTCTATCTCCACCTTAAATATATTCAATGATCCAGCCTCCACAGCTCTCTGGGGCAGAGAATTCCACAGATTTACAACCTGCTGAGAGAAGAAATTTCTCCTCATCTCAGTTTTAAATGGGCGGCCCCTTATTCTAAGACTATGTCCCCTAGTTTTAGTTTCCCCTATGAGTGGAAATAACCTCTCTGCATCCACCTTGTCGAGCCCCCTCATTATCTTAAATGTTTCGATAAGATCACCTCTCATTCTTCTGAACTCCAATGTGTATAGGTCAACCTACTCAATCTATCCTCATAAGTCAACCCCCTCATCTCCAGGGCGGGGGGGGGGGGGGCGGGGGGAGAGCCGCACCAAAAGCTTAAGCACAAACACATGAAAGAATGCTAAAATAAACCAGGACGTTTCTGAATCACAATTAATCTTGGTGTCTGTCTTTTTACATAGAGGGGCAATATGGAGGAGCGGGGACACAGATTAAAGTTTGCAAAGTCGACTGCTCTGATTTTACAGGCTCAAGTGGTTAGAACTGGTTTCAGTAAACTGTGCGAGTACAGATCGCACTGCCAAGACTTCCTTAAAAAGGAAATCTAACTTTAAAGAATAAGTCGGGTTTCCTGCCAGCTGCTGTGAGTTAAATAAAGGTAATGTGGCCTTCCTCTGCATTTGCTGATATAACAATGATCACACTTCCTCTTGGGCTGATCACTCATGCCTAAAGCTAGAGTCATGTTATTACACTTGAATAGGAGTTATCAAAACATTCAGTGACTCCTTGGTCCAGTAATTCTCTCCTTAATTATTATTTTTCAGTAAAACACATACTGTTTTTTTGAAACTTCTCGTTGGGGCAGCTCATAATAGCTATCACTTTCACAAGGATAAGAAAAGTGGAAAAAGACTTGCATTTATATAGCGCCTTTCACGACTACCTGAAGTCCCAAAGCACTTAACAGCTAATGAAGTACTTTGGAGTGTAGTCACTGTTGTAATGTAGCAAACGAGGCAACCAATTTGCGCACAGCAAGCTCCCACAAACAGCAATGTGATAATGACCAGATCATCTGTTTTTTGTTATGTTGGTTGAGGGATAAATATTGGCCAGGACACTGGGAATAACCCCCCCCCCCGCTCTTCTTTGAAATAGTGCTGTGGGATCTTTTACATCCACTTGAGAGAACAGACAGGGCCTTGGTTTTACATCTCATCCGAAAGACGGCACCTCCGATAGTGCAGCACTCCCTCAGCACTGCACTGGAGTGTCAGCCGAGGTTATTGTGCTCATGTCTCTGGAGTGGGACTTGAAACCACACCTTTTGACTCCAAGGTGAGTGTGCTACCCACTGAGCCATGGCTGGCACTACATCCGAGGGAGGACCTGGTCTCTTTAAGCTTGAATCAGCAATACTACTCTTGGATCTGAGTCATAAGATTACGGGATGAAGTCCCACTGCAGGATTTCGACGTGTAATCTAATCCAGTACTCCGGTGCCGTGGTACTGAGGGAGTGCCATCCTTCAGATAAGGGTCCCATCGGACTAATGATCCTCAGACGCAAGTTCAAATCCCACCATGGCAGCTGGGGAATTTAAATTCAATTCATTAAATAAATCTGGAATACAAAAGTAAGTGTACCGGATTGTCAAAAACCCATCTGGTTCACTGATGTCCTTTTAGGGAAGGAAATCTTACCCACTCTGGCCTACATGTGACTCCGGACCCACAGCAATATGGTTGACTCTTAACTGCCCTGTGAAATGGCGGCTCACCACCACCTTCTCAAGAGCAATTAGGATTGGGCAATAAATGTTGGCCTTGCCAGCAATGCCCACATCCCGTGAATGAATAAAAATAAATGTGGGTGCTGGATAAAGAGGAATCACCCACGAGGAAAGTTTCACTGTGGAGAGATGTCAATCAGTGTTGCCACCATATACTTTAACGTGAAACTGTAAGTCATTCACTGCTGTATCTACGGACATTGAGTCTTTGAGTATATTCAAGGCCGAGATGGATAGATTTTTGTACTCTAGAGGAATCAAGGGATATGGGAATCGGATGGGAAAGTGAAGTTGAGTTGGAAGATCAGCCATGATCTTACTGAATGGACATATGGCCTACTCCTGCTCCTATTTCTTGTGTTCCGATAGAGTCCCGGTTACTCTGTCACTTCCCTTGGCAAGTTGATCTTTTCCCACCGTGAAACACCTTTGCGATTTAGTTTTATTTAATGTGCTTTATAATTGTTGATATTATCAAAAAAATGGGCATTAAATCATTGTGTTTGTAACTCTGTAAAATCACCATTCATTCCTGACCTTCAGGAAATCAGACCTCAACACAGGCGAAATTCAAGACAACTTATTGGAAAGTTTTAATTCTGAGTCAGTGTGGTGCCAAGCATCCCTTTAAAACCAGGAAACTGTGATAAACATTAATGCTCCTGCACTGGGATCACCCCTGCACTCGTACTGTGCTGGGTATGGTACGCATGGTATTGGACTCAAATCGTACCACAGCAAATTTAGAATTTATTAACTCTGGCAACCTGTGGGCTGGCACCAGAAAAGAATGACTTTAAAAGTGGAGGAATATTGCAGAAACCTAACTGGCTCGGTAATGTACATCAGGGAAGGGAACCTGTACCTGGTCTGGCCTACATGTGACTCCAGTCCCACACTATGGGCCGAAGTTTTGGGCCACGCCTAGAACGGCGCAGCCCCGACCTGGACGCCCATTTTTCGCACCTGAAAGTGCGCCTAAAAAATACCTGCAGATTCTCCGGCTCCCTGCAGGTCCTCTGGAGCTGGGCGCGGCGCAGCACGAGCTGTGGGGGGCGGAGCCAGGTCCCTGCGCTGAAAACAGTGCCGGGACCTGTGCACAGGTGCGCTACAGTGGGCGCGCATGTGCAGTAGCTCCAGGGGACCGAAACTGTGTGGGAGGGGCCCGAAGCACGCAGCCCCTAGCCCTGGCCGAATGGCCTCACTGGGGCAGCGACGATCAGGCTGCACCTCCCACGTCCAGCTCCTGCTCTGGCTCCAGCTTCCTCCCCTGTTTAGCTGGCTCTCTCAAAACCCCCCCCCCCCAGCTCCTGCTCCGACGACCCCCCCCTCCAGCTCCCGCTCTGACGACCCCCCCGCTCCCGCTCTGACGACCCACCCACCCACCCCCCCACAGCTCCGGCTTCCCCTGGCCACCTACCTTTAACTCCGATCCACACCCTCTTCCTTCGGGCGGGGCCCGCCCGGCATCTTGCTGGGGGCGGGCCCCGCCCGAAGTCTAGGCCCGTTCAGCCTCCTCCCTCTCCTGTCCCCCTCCCTCTCCCCCTCCCCCTCCCTCCCTCCCTCTCCTTCCCACTCCCCCCACCCCTCCTCTCCCCCCCTCCTCCCCTCCCCCTCCCTACCCCTCCTCTTCCCCCCCTCCCCACCCCTCCTCTTCCCCCCCCTCCCCACCCCTCCTCCTCCCCCTCCTCCTCCTCCCTTCCTCTTCCCCCATCTCCTCTCCCCCTCTTCCTCCTCTCCCCCTCTTCCCCCTCCCCACCCCTCCTCCTCCCCCCTCCTCCTCCCCCCTCCTCCTCCTCCTCTTCCCCCCCTCCTCCTCCTCCTCTTCCCCCCTCCTCCTCCTCCTCTTCCCCCCCTCCTCCTCCTCCTCTTCCCCTCCTCCTCCTCTTCCCCCCTTCTCCTCCCCCTCCTCCTCCTCCCCCCCCCTCCTCCCCCCCTCCTCCCCCCCTCCTCCTCCCCCCTCCTCCTCCCCCCATCTCCTCCCCCCATCTTCTCTCCCCCTCTTCCTCCTCTCCCCCGCTTCCCCCTCCCCACCCCTCCTCCTCCCCCCTCCTCCTCCTCCTCTTCCCCCTCCTCCTCCTCCTCTTCCCCCTCCTCCTCCTCCTCTTCCCCCTCCTCCTCCTCCTCTTCCCCCCTTCCTCCTCCTCCCCCTCCTCCTCCTCCTCCTCCCCCTTCCTCCTCCCCTCCCCCTCCCCCCTCCCCTCTCTCCTCGCTGTCAGAAACACATAGACACTGACAGACAGAGAGAGAGAGACACACTGGGGGGGTCCCAGCACGCTGTTGGAGGGCTCCTGGTGTTGCAGTCGGTGAGTAGAAACTTAATTTTTTATTTATTGATTTTTACATTTTTTATTAATTTTTTTTGATTGATTTATTGGTTGATTTATTGTTATATTTATCATTTATTATTGATGATAGCTCCTTATTTGTAAAACTGAAGTGTTTAATGTTTGTAAACTTCCCTTTAAACCCTCCCCCATTCCCGACACCTGATTTGTAACCTACGTCTGATTTTCTAAGTGTAGGCAAGGTTTTTCTGAGTGTACAAAAATTTACACTTACTCCATTCTAAGTTAGTTTGGAGTAAGTTTTCACTGCCTAAACTTTCAAAACACGTGTAAGTGGCCAGACATGCTGCCTTTTGAAAAAAAAAATCTGTTCCAAACTGAAACTGTTCGAACTGACTAGAACTGGAGCAAACTAAATGCCGAGAATTGCAATTTCTAAGATACTCCATTCTAAACCAGTTGCTCCAAAAAAACAGGAGCAACTCAGGCTGAAACTTGGCCCCTATGTCACTAACTCTTAATGCCACTTTGAAGAGGCCTATAAAAGCAGCCTTGCCAGCACTGCCCATACCTGATAAACAATGGTGTACTCCACAACTTTCAAAGTTCGCTGTGAATAAATTGGCCTTTAGATAATCTGATTCTTATTTTGGTAAATATTGGTGGGGAGGGGGGTGGTACTGGTTGGTTCTCTTTATTTTGAAGATGTATGACAAGTCTAATGCATGTAATGTGTGCACCTGTGAGTATGCACACAGGTTTGTCGAGCTGTTTCGAGACGTGGGCGCCAGAGTGGCTGGAGTGCATCGTTACCCCCGGCAACCAAATTTTAATTTGATTTTATATGTTTTAAAGTTTAATTTGTTTTAATTGCCGGTTTTAGTGTCCCCCTCCCCTTTTATAGGGGGCACTTGGAAAATTTATGATTTTATTGCCCCAAAAAATCAAAAAAAACAAAAAAAAAATGGCAGTTGAAAAATGTTTGGAGTGTCCCCCAGATTGGGGGGCACTTGATCTAATGTTTATTTTGTTCCCCCCCCCCCAAAAAGAGTTGTAGAGCTGTTTCGAGAGGTGGGCGCCAGAGGGGCTGGAGTGCATCGTTACCCCCGGCAACCAAATTTTAATTTGATTTTATATGTTTTAAAGTTTAATTTGTTTTAATTGCCGGTTTTAGTGTCCCCCTCCCCTTTTATAGAGGGCTCTTGTAAAATGTTATGGTTTTACTGCCCAAAAAAGCCCACAAAAATCACCAAAAAAAACCCCCCAAAAAATGGGCACGTGAAAAGTGTTTGGAGATCGGGGGGCACTTGATTTAAATGTTTAATTTTGACTTCCAAAAGAGTTGTAGAGCTGTTGCGAGAGGTGGGCGCCAGAGGGGCTGGAATGCATCATCACTCCCGGCAACCAAATCTTAATTTGATGTTTTGTCAAACAGTTTAATTTGTTTAATTTTCTGGTTTTAGTGCCCCACCCCCCTTTTAACCAGGGGACACTTGTATATATTGTGTTTCAGTGCCTTCAAAAAAAGGGGGCACTTGGAAAGTGTTAAGAGTGTTTCCCCTCCCCCCCCCTCCCCACAGGGGCACTTGATGTAATGTTTATTTTGTTCACAACAAAATAGTTGTAGAGCTGTTGCGAGAGATGGGTGCCGGAGGTATTGGAGTGCATCATCACCCCCGGCAACCAAATTTTAATTTGAACCACGTCTAAAGTTTAATTTGTTTAAGTTTGTCCCACCCTTTTAGCCAGGGGGTACCTGTATAATTTTTTGGTGCCCTCAAAAAAATACAACAAAAAAATGGGGGCACTTAAAAAGTTCTTGGAGTGTGGCCCCCCCTTTATCAGGGGGCACTTGATTGTTTCTACACAAGATAGTTGTAGAGCTGTTGCGTCTGGAGGAGTCCGTGTTCCATGTCTATGTAGAGTGTGTGAGGTTGCAGCCCCTGTTCCAATATTTGAAGGGGCTGTTCCTTAAATTCTGGTTGCACTTCAGTCCCACGCTCCTGATCTTTGGGCACCCTGTGTGGAGGGGAGCGGGCAGGGCGGAAGGCCCCCTTGTAGGACTACTCCTGGGCCTGGCCAAGGGGGCCATTAACCGGTCCAGGCGGTCGAGGGGGTCGTTCAGCCCAGCTGCCTGCCTCTCTTCCGCGGCTACATTCACGTCAGGGTGTCCCTGGAGATGGAGCACGCGGTGTCCACCGGTACGCTCACGGCCTTCCTCAAAAGGTGGGTGCCAGAGACACGGGAGTGCATCATCACCCCCTGGCAAGCAAATTTTAATTTGACCGTTTAAGGTTCACAAAGTTTTATTTGTTAATTTGTCGGATCTAGTAACCCTTCAATCAGGGGGCACTTGGCTTTATCATATAATTAAAATAGTTGTAGAGCTGTTGCATTGTGAGTGGCTT
Source organism: Pristiophorus japonicus (assembly GCF_044704955.1). Taxonomy (NCBI): domain Eukaryota; kingdom Metazoa; phylum Chordata; class Chondrichthyes; family Pristiophoridae; genus Pristiophorus; species Pristiophorus japonicus. The sequence continues at coordinate 12,215,498 of NC_091998.1, read as the reverse complement.
AGCCAGTCACGTGATGTTCACAAGACTCAATAAAATCCTAGTCAGTTGGATCTAGGTCATCCACGATGAGGTATGCAGTTGTGAGCCTGGGGGATAAACTGGTAATGTGTAGTGTGATTGTTAAACCTTTGTTAATAAACCAACTAGTTCTTAATAGCAATGTGTTGCTATGAATTTCTTAAGCAAAGTGTGAAGTCCTGTCCCCTCAGTACAGATTCACACGAGGCATGTAGTGAAGTCAAGGTCACTCTGGACCTGCACCTTTATTTCACAGCTCTGGAATGCTGCACTTGCCTGAGACCTGTGCTTATATACCTGTCTCTTGCAAGTGCACCCCTGTTGGTAAGGTATGCTGGTGGTTACAGGTCATATCTTATTACAGTCATGTATAGCATGTTAGGATACAGTTATATATAATAATGTAAGATACATGACATCACCCTCCCCCAAGGTCTTATTGTCTTTATAGGTTCAGTCTCTCAGGTGGTCTATGCTCTCGCGTGGAGCGTCTGAGTTATGGTTCAGTTGTTTGCCTTGGTGTCTGTTTTTCTTTGGGTGTGGTTGCTGGTATCTCGCCTGGGCTGTCTGTTTCGATTGGTGTGATTGTTGTTGACTCACCTGGGCTGTATGTTGGGATTGCCTTTTCCTCAGGTTGTTCCCCCTGTCTGTCCACCAGGTGTGGTGCGAGTTCCACATTGTAGTCTGCCTCTGGTTCCGCAGTGTTGTTGGTAAATCTGCTTTTGACTTGGTCTACATGCCTCCGGCAGGTTTTGCCATTGTCCATTTGTACTACCAGTAGCCTGTTTCCTTCCTTGCCCGTTACTGTCCCTGCAAGCCATTTGGGACCTCTGCCATAGTTTACTACAAACACTTTGTCCCCTATCTCATTCCATCTCCCCCTCGAATTTCTGTCATGGTACTCAGTCAGCTTACGGCGCTTTGCCTCAACGATTTCGTGCATGTCTGGGAGGATTAATGAGAGCCTTGTTTTTAAAGTCCTTTTCATCAACAATTGCGCGGGGGGGATCCCAGTCAGTGAGTGCGGACGAGATCTGTATGCCAGCAGCAGTCGCGACAGGCGACCCTGCAGTGTGGGACCTTGGATTTTAAGCATGCCTTGTTTAATGATTTGCACTGCTCTCTCCGCCTGGCCGTTGGAGACCGGCTTGAACAGTGCCGTATTGATGTGATTTATACCGTGGTCAATTATAAAGTCTTGGAATTCTGCGCTGGTGAAGCACAGACCATTGTCACTGACCAATATGTCAGGGATTCCGTGCATTGCAAACATGGTTGCGAGGCTCTCCACAGTGGTGGAGGTTGTGCTCGAGTTTAAAATGGTGCATTCAATCCACTTTGAAAATCCATCTACAACTACGAGGAACCCGTGAATGGGCCCGCATAGTCTACATGCACCCGCGACCACGGTTTGGTAGGCCAGGGCCAGGGGCTTAGTGGAGCCTCCCTGGGGACATTGCTGAGTTGGGCACAAATGGTGTACCTTCGGACGCAGTGCTCCAAGTCCGCGTCAATACCAGGCCACCATGCGTGGGATCTGGCTATGGCCTTCATGAGATCCCCGGTTGCTCGCGGTGGAGCTCCCGGACAAATGCCTTTCTGCCTCGCAGAGGCATGACTACTCAGCTGCCCCACATCAGGCAATCTGCTTGTAGTGATAGCTCGTGCATGCGCCTGTGAAAGGGTTTTAATTCCTCGGGGCAGGCATCGCGGGCCTCTGCCCAGTCATCGGTTAGGACAGATCTTTTTACTAAGGATAACGTGGGGTCGCTGGCCGTCCAGGCTCTGATTTGGCGAGCCGTTATGGGCGAACCTGTGGACTCAAAGGCATTGATTGCCATGACTATCTCACAGTCCTGTTCATCAGACCCTTCCGTGGTCGCCAGGGGTAGCCTGCTGAGTGCGTCGGCACAGTTGTCTGTGCCTGGTCTGTGCCTTATGGTATAGTCATAGGACGCCAGCATGAGTGCCCACTGTTGAATTCGCGGCGAGGCGATGGCGTTTATTGCCTTGCTCTCGGATAGGAGGGACGTGAGGGGCTTGTGGTCGGTTTCTAACGCGAACTTGGCCCCGAAAACGTATTGGTGCATCTTTTTGACACCATACACGCACGCGAGCGCCTCCCTCTCTACCATTCCGTACCCACGCTCCGCCCACGAAAGTGACCTGGAGGCATAAGCTATGGGTTGTAATTTGCCCGCACTATTGACATGTTGCAAAACGCACCCGACCCCATACACTGACGCATCGCATGTGAGAACTAGCTTTTTACCTGGATCAAAGAAAGTCAAAACACTGTTGGAACACAGAATGTTGCGTGCCTTATTGAAGGCGTGTTCCTGGGCGTCCCCCCAAAACCATTCGCACCCTTCCCGAGTAGCACGTGGAGAGGCTCCAGCAGCGTGCTTAAGTTCTGCATAAAGTTCCCAAAGTAATTGAGTAGCCCGAGAAAGGCGCGCAGTTCTGAGACATTCCGGGGCCTGGGTGCCAGGCGAATTGCTTCTATTTTGGAATCTGTTGGGCGGATTCTATCAGCGGCAATCCTTCTGCCCATAAATTCAACCTCGGGTGCGAGAAACAGGCACTTAGATTTCTTGACTCGTAGGCCTACCCGATCCAACCGCTTTAGTACTTCCTCCAAATTACGGAGATGGGAGTCGGTGTCCCTGCCCGTGATAAGTATGTCGTCTTGAAATACAACCGTCCCTGGGATGGACTTGAGCAGACTCTCCATGTTGTGCTGGAATATGGCAGCTGCCGACCTGATGCCGAATGGGCATCGATTGCACATGAAAAGGCCTCGATATGTGTTGATGGTGGTGAGTAACTTGGATTCCTCGGTCAATTCTTGCGTCATATACGCAGATATGAGGTCTAATTTTGAGAAAAGTTTACCTCCAGCCAATGTGGAAATCAGTCCTCCGCTCTGGGCAGCGGGTACTGGTCCTGTAGGGAGACTCTGTTTATGGTAGATTTGTAGTCCCCACAGATTTGTACGGATCCATCAGGCTTCATGACTGGGACGATGGGACTTGCCCAGTCGCTAAATTCCACATGTGATATAATGCCTTCCCGCAGAAGCCTGTCTAGTTCGTGTTCAATCTTTTCCCTCATCATATAGGGTACAGCTCTGGCCTTGTGATGGACCGATCTAGCATCCTGTGTGATGTAGATTTTGACTTTGGCCCCTTTGAAAGTGCCCACACCTGGCTGAAAGAGATGTTCAAATCGCTTTATAACTGTTGAGCAGGAGGTCCGTTCCTCTAATGACATGGCATGGACATCATCCCATTTCCAGTTTAGTTTTACCAGCCAGCTTCTCCCCAGCAGTGCTGGGGGGTCTCCGGGGACAATCCACAGGGGAAGTCGGTTGACTGTCCCTTTGTGTGTGACAGAGAGCATGGCGCTGCCGAGGACTGGTACGATTTCTTTGGTATAGGTCCTTAGTTTGGTGTCGTCCCTTGTGAGTTTTGGTCTGTCTCTTTTATGCGGTCACAGTTGTTCAAATTGTTGAGCGCCCATGAGAGATTGACTCGCTCCAGTATCCAGCTCCATGTTGACAGTTATCCTGTTGAGTAGGACCCTCACCATTATTGGAGGCGTCCTGTTGTAGGAGCAGCGGCCATTGATCGTGTTGACCCGCTGTACATCGGTGTCCCAGGTATTGTCCCTACCATCTTCTGGTCCGCTTTCCGACCCATCCGATTCGTATACCAGCCGAGCTGCTGTTTTTTTGCACATGCGGGCCAAATGCCCTGTATATTCACAATTTCTGCAAACAGCCTGCTGAAATCGACATCCCCTTGCCGAGTGCCCACCCCCACACCTCCAGCACAGAGTTCCATTGTTCAAAGTGTTCCTAAAGAATAGCTGCGTCTGGCTGATCTCTCTTGAGCTTCTCTCAGTTTGTAGTTGAATGCTCACATTGTGGGTTGATGAGGTGTGAGCGGCCGTTCCTGTGGCCCTTGATGGCTTCTGCCTGCTGTCGAGAGCCTGTTCTCCCGGTTTTGTCTGTGTGGGGATAGCAGCTTGTTTAGTGCTGTGAACTTCTTGTTCCGATATTTCGTTAGCTGTCGTATCTGCATTGTAAATCAACCTCGTTTCTTCTTCTCCTACCAAGAATGTCTGTGCAACCAGTGCTGCTGCCTCTAAGGTCAGGTTCTTGGTCTCTATGAGCTTTTGGAATATGCCTGCGTGGCCTATTCCTTCAATGAAAAAGTCTCTCAGCATTTCTCTCCTCAGTTCATCGGAGAACTCACATAAACTAGCCAACCTCCAAAGTTCCGCCACGAAGTCGGGTATGCTCTGGCCCACACAGCGTCTCTAGTTGTAGAACCTGTGTCTGGCCATATGTGGGCTGCTCACTGGCTTCAGGTGGTCTCTTACCACTGTGCTCAATTCTTCAAACGACTTTATTGCTGGTTTCTCGGGTGCCAACAGATCCTTCATTAAAACGTATGTTTTCGAGCCACAGCTGGTCAAGAGATGGGCTCTTCTCTTGTCTGCCTTATCGTCGCTTAACCAGTCTTTGGTTACAAAACTTTGCTGGAGCCTTTCTATAAAGTCCTCCCAATTGTCTCCCGCATTGTACTTTTCATCTGATCCATTGTTCGCTATTCTGTGGATTCTGTAATTCCGTAACTCGTCGCCACTGTAAAGTCCTGTCCCCTCAGTACAGATTCACACGAGGCATGTAGTGAAGTCAAGGTCACTCTGGACCTGCACCTTTATTTCACAGCTCTGGAATGCTGCACTTGCCTGAGACCTGTCCTTATATCCCTGTTTCTTGCAAGTGCACCCCTGGTGGTAAGGTATGCTGGTGGTTACAGGTCATATCTTATTACAGTCATGTATAGCATGTTAGGATACAGTTATATATAATAATGTAAGATACATGACACAATGAACCCATGAAGCAAATACATTACACAATGGAAGCAGAAAATGCCGGAAACACTCAGCAGGCCAGGCAGCATTTGTGGAGAGAGAAACAGAGTTAAGGTTTCAGGTCTGTCAGCCTTGAATAGATTCTGATGAAATGTCACAGACTTGAAACGTTAACTATTTTTCTCTCTCCACAGAATGCTGCCTGACCTGCTCAGTATTTCCAGCATTTTCTGCTTTCTATTTCAGATTTCCGGCATCCGCAGTATTTTGCTTTTATACAAGTGTGATGTATGCGGCAGGTTTGACAGTGCTGTGTACACAGTGGGAGAGGAGGAAGTCATTTCAAAGTCTTGTGTGTCCTGATGCTTTTATTAATAAGCTTTCAGTGCGCACTGAATGATCTCACTGACTGATTTGATATGAATCACAGATTTATTACTTCTGAAAAAGCTTTGGGAAAAAAAAAACAATTTGAAGGAAAAATGTAAAAATGTCCCTGATTCGTCCTTGTTTGGTTTTCTGGCCCACCATAAACGACGAGATGGGCAATTGACTGGTCCCCAGGGTGATGCGTCCCTCCCTCTGTGCAAGGCAATGCGTGGCGTGTTTTGGGTGCTTCCACCAAACACAGTGCATGGCACGATGGATTGTTATGGCTCATACGAAATAATCTCTGGCATTAATACTTGCCGTTTACTACCATTGAGTTTCTGGGGAAAATGACAGAATAATGGGGCTGTATACCATTGCAGCAACAGATAAATGGACCCAGTGGTGAATCATTTTTAAGTACATGGTGGCAACTCTGATCGATCTAGATAGTGAAAGTTTTGTGTGGTTCCTGTTGTACCCATTACCCCCCAACGTGCTGTGCTTTGAGACTCGGTGCGACCCCATGCTTTTCCTCATGCCACTCCCATATATCAGAGCCATCCTGACTTGTGAGCTCACTGGCCTGCTAAATTAATTCTCCTCAATGCTACGGTTAGAGAGGTTGGTTGAAGCCACAGGCACCAATCCATAGCAGAAGTCTACATTGCATTGAACACTCCCAGAATAAGGACAAAGCTGCTTGAGAGAGAGCAAGAAAGAAAGAAAGAAAGACTTGCATTTATATAGCGCCTTTCACACCCACCGGATGTCTCAAAGCGCTTTACAGCCAATGAAGTACTTTTGGAGTGTAGCCACTGTGGTCAGCTGCAGCCTAGTGCTGTTAATAATAAGAATCAGTATATTTATTGACATGGGTCAAATCCGTTTATTTATTCTATTTTATTTTTTTAATGAAATATAAGAGCACGTAAAAATGAAAGACGTGCATTTCTATAGCGCCTTTCACAACCTCAGGACGTCCCAAAGCGCTTTACAGCCAATGAAGTACTTTTTGGAGTGTAGTCACTGTTGTAATGTGGGAAACACGACAGCCAATTTACACACAGCAAGCTCCCACACACAGCGATGAGGCAGTGACCAGGTGATCTGGTTTTGATGTTGGCTGATTGGCCAGGACACCGGGGCTAACTCCCCCTGCTCTTCTTCGAAAAAGTGCCATGTGATCTTTTACATCCACCTGAGAGAGCAGACGGGGCCTCGGTTTAACATCTCATCTGTAAGACGGCAACTCTTGTAAATGGCTCAGCAATTGGCTCTCGGTCTTTCCTTCCAATTTAAAACTCATAGTAATGCTCATTGTCGCTGTTATGTATTAATGCTTGGGGATCACCAGACACCAGAGGGCGCCGTGGTCGGAGGTCATCGGGCTGTACGCATGTGGCATGTGTGCTCGGTCACCTGTATATAAGCTGGGTGTCTTTGTCACGCTGGCACTCTTGGGCTAGAATAAAGATGGATCAGGTTGCACCTGAGTGACCAGACTCTTGAGTTATTACAGTTACCACAGTAGATTCCATTATCTTTTGCTGATTGTCAGGGATGTTTGATTGGCTGCTCCTTGAGAAGATGAGCGATTGAATCCATTTCCGATAGAGCTATGTGTCATTATCCTTCAACTCTTATTACCTTCTACTGTTATTGAAAACTGGTGGCTTTGACACTCAGCGATTGGGGAATGCAAATTTTGCGAGATTGATCAGAATACTTCCTGAAATATGCGGGGCTTATTGCGAAAGAAATGCATCAACAGCTGCTGGGCATCATTTCCGTGTCTTAGTTACTGAATGGAGTTCTCTGCTTACACGGGGATTTGTAAAGTTCATTGAGGAAGAAGGAAATCAAATGTGCATTTATAGAGAGCCTTGTCACATCTCTCAGCAACTTCTCAAAGTGCTTCGCAGAGAGTGGATTATTGTGACCGTGCAGTGATTGTTGTTACGCCCACAGCAGACTCCCACCAGTGGAATGGGATGAATGGCCTGCTTCTGGTGGCGTTAGTGTTCCCTGCAAGCTGCCCGATCACGTGGGCGCTCCGGAGATCCCGCGCAGCCAGCTTCACAATGCAAAAACCGCGCATGTGCAATATGTTGAATGCCTCATGCAGCCCCTTATAGGGGCCTTTAAGGGAACATTGGTTGTGATGGACAATAGGTGACCACAAAGAAAATGCATTTTAGGAAGAGAAACAGTAAACTGCTGGAATTACATCATCATCATAGGCGGTCCCTTGTCTCGAGGATGACTTGCTTCCACACCAAAAAGGGGATGAGTTCACAGGTGTTTCAATGAAGGATCTAATATTCCAGATCCCGAACTACATCCTGAAGGGTGGAAGATGCCTGGGCGTGGATTTTTTTAACGTGGGGTGGCCGTTGCACACCAGCCACCACACGGGCTCGACGGAGCCAGGTCTTGGTCCAGTGGCAGGGGTTAACCAGGACGACTGGAGACCAGCTTTGCTGCACGGACCCAGTGCGCGCACATATCACAGTGTGGGCTGGGCCCGTGCTGCCCCTGGGCCCTCGCCTCTTCTGGGCCCCGAACTCACCCCTCTCCTGGGCCCCGATCACGTCGCTCCACGATCCCTCGCTGCTCCTGCGCCCCAACCTTGTTGTTCCTTCGCCCCGACCTCGCCGCTCCTGATGTACCTGCCCGCGCTCCAATCAACGCCCTGGATTTTGGTGACGTCTAATTTGGTTGCCCTCTGCACAGCCGTCGCTCTCTCGCATGCTCCCTTGAAGGCCCCGACCTGCTGATGGTCCTTACACAGCATGTCTGTCAGCATTTGTGAAGAAAAAAATCAGTTTAACCGTCCAGGGAAGAACTTGCTTTTGGAATGCTCTTTTTTTAGCTCCACTGAATTTTGTTGTCCAATTTGGTTTTTGCCTTGTCGCTTTTCGCAGGAGTGAATGACGCTGCTGAGAACCTTTAACTGATGTTGCTGTACCAGACTGGTTCTATTGGTTATCAAATCAGATAAGTGTGATGTGTTTATTTAATGAGAGACTGCAGCAATTTAAACACATCTAACTCATTCATCGCTAAATCTTAAATCAACAAAGTAAATTCGACAGGGGGAAAAACTTGCAGGGATGTGGGGAAAGAGCGGGGGGAGCGGGATTAACTGGAAAGGGCCAGCACTGACTCGATGGGGCAAATGGCCTCCTTTTGTGCTATGATCAAACTGTGTGGGGAGGAGAACAGCACTGCACACTTTGGATCATATTATCTGGATCTTCCCTTACAGATCGCAAAACACTGAGGCTAAAGAGCTCAATGTCTCTTATTTGCCTACGTCCCACTTTGCGTGATGGTGCAACTGAGGTTTGAAGAGGTAATCAAGACGCAATAAACCTGAACTGATTGACCGTCTGAGTTTCGATGGTCCTGTCACCTGTGGGACCTGCCTTCAAATCCAGCCCAGACTGAAGCGAAGAAAGTCTCTCTCTCTGCCAGCTATAAGGATCAGAGTCTGGCAGTCTGACCCCAATTCCTCGTGAGCACGGGTAGTTAGGGATAGACTGCCGATAATTCAGTGCTAATTGACACCAAGTTCACAATGTCACTCAAAAGGACTAGTGCAGGAAACAAAAGTATTGCGACACTGGGGTAAGATCTGCAACAGACTTAACAATTAAACTCTTATTCGTCGAGAATTTGCCTTTTTGACTCTGAACCTGTGAGGCCCCTTCCTGCTTGTAAAGAAAAAAAATTCATACATATCTTATAAATGAGTGGACTGAGATCAAAGCTGCCATCAGAAAACATTGGCTTGTATGCACAAAGATTTAAGAGTTGTATTTATATACACCTCACTCATCATGTCTCTCAAACGTCCCCGAGCAGTTCACATACAATGCATTACTTTGAAGTGCAGTCATTCTCGTTTTGCGGCCGGGGGCGCGGAAATGCAGTAGCCATTTTGCGTACGTCGAACAGAAATGAAATGAATGACCAGTTGCTTTATTTTTGGTAGAGGCGGATGAGGGAGGAATGTTGGCCAGACAATGTGAAGCTTCCTACTCTTCTTCAAATAGCGTCCTGGGACTGTCCCACATTCCCCTCCTCGTACTTCTGTCAGTTTGCGAGACATTGAGACTAAAATAAGTTAAATTCTCTTTTTATCACACGGCATTCTGCCTTGCTCCAGTTTGGTTTCTTTACCCAGTGTTTCGGGGTTGGGTTCCGAGTCTGTCAATTTTTTTTTTCTATGGAAAAATACAAATTGGTGGCTTTGAGTCAAATGGGGGCATAGCCACAGAATCATAGACATTTCAGCCGAGAAGGAGGCCATTTGGCCCTTCGTGCCCATGCTGATGCTAGCACATCCACGTTTGTCTCAGAAGAATCAACGCTGGGGATAACATTACGTCTTCACAAGCAGCAACCTACAGAATGCCCTTTAGATTAACCAAACAAAGAAAACACAGGGTTACCAGACAAAGACAGGCAACAAGTGAATGCTTCACATTGTTTATCAGTGGGGGGTGGGAATTAACCTTCGACTCTCCATTGAGGAATATTGGGAAACTTTTAAGAATTTATTTCGAATTTTCTCCCTTTGCAAATAGCTTTTTAGTAACCCTGGAGTGTACAAAGATTTTTGCCCCCTGCATTTTTAGTTTGCCCTCACTACTGATGGAATAATACCAGCCTAAATATTTCTTGCTATTGTCATCTTGTAAAACACACGCGTTCTGAGCCATTTGTATATATTTCCTCCATATAAATTAACCTTATCTTCTTCAAGCTGTAAGCGAGCAAAGACTTTGGGGCAGGCAATTTTAAGAAAGGAAAAAGAGCGATAATTGTCCAACATGCAGGCATAATTTTCGGATGAGGTCAGATTTTAAACGTGGTTTCCAAAACAGGGCAGCGTATTGACTGCCGAGACAGAGGCATAATAGTGGGCAGAGAGCTGAAGAATTTCTCCAGCACTGTGGGGTCCTGGACCTGTCATATGTCAAATAACATGATCACAAACAATCTGCTACTTGTTAAGTGTAGCGGACTTTGTGAGATTCATTAAATATTCCAGTGAAAGGAGCAGCATTTTTCAACATTGCATCAACTTTTTCAGTACATCTTCTTTCGTTCTCAACTTGTGCAAGTTTAGTACAGCCTGTTTGTATGTATATGTGTGTGTGTATATGTATATATATATGTGTAATGTGTGCACCTGTGAGTATGCTCACAGGTTGGTAAAGCTGTTGAGTTGGGAGTGACGTAGCCAGTCAAGTGATGTTCACAAGACTCAATAAAACCCCAGCCAGTTGGGTTCAGGGGATCCACGATGAGGCAGGTGGTTGTGAGCCTGGTGGATGAACTGGTAATGTGTCGTGTGATTGTAAAACCTTAGCTAATAAACCAACTAGTTCTTAATAGCAATGTGTTGCTATGAATTCTTAAGCAAAGAACCCATGAAGCAAATACATTACAATATGTATGTGTATAATATGTGTGTGTGTTTAAAAAAAAAACTGCACCTATTTCCTGTCTGTCACACTTACAGATGTCACATTTCACTATCACACTATTAGTCATTCAAATTTACTGAGCCACATTGGCACTTGATTGGCTCAGCTTGTTAAAACAGCAACACATTACAAATGAAGAAACATGGAACGTGCCAGGCAACATGCAGCAACCAGGAATAAAAACTTAGCAACCAGCAACTTCAAATAAAATTAAATCAAAATGAGTTACAAATGGCAAGGAGCAGGAAGGGAGCCAATCAAATGGCTCCAAATATTGTTTGGAAACTGTTGGGCTGCTACCTTGGCTTGTGACTGAAATAAATTTACAAATGAAACCACGATTTATAACTTAAAAGGCATACGATGACAGCATTTGCAAGAAAATGATAGAACATATTTACACAATGGTACCTGCTGTGTTTCAAATGTGTCTCAAGAACATTTTTCATTGGAGTCATCTGCTTGTCTGAGAAGCCTAGGGTTTGAGTTCATAATCTTCCCAGAGCTTATTGCTTTGCCACGTGAAGATAATGGCTTCAACTCCCAGCAAGCCCCTGTGCCTACACTTCCCATCATACCTCAGTCTGAGCAGGATGGTATGCCGGTGAGCTCCCTGCATGCATCAATATCGTTTACTGCGCGCAGTTGGTGGAAAAAGCTGGTCTTTCATTCCTCTCCCTATAACCGCAGTTATGCATTTGTTTTCCCAACAGATTTGAAACTAAGGCAAAACATAAACCATTGGAACCTTTTTTACCCATAACGACAGGTTAAAAAAACATTTTAAAAGGCTTATTTTATGAACTGAAGACCATTTTAAAGGGCTTGTTTTATGGACTATGCTATTCACCTCAACTTACCCCTTTGGTAGCAAGTTCCACATTCTCGCCACTGAGTAAAGAAGTTTCTGCTGAATTCCTTATTGGATTTCTTGGTGACTATCGTATATTATGACCTCTAGTTTTGGACTCCGCCCCTCCCCCCCCCCCACATGAGTGGAAACATCATCATCATCATCATCATAGGCAGTCCCTCAGACTCTCGAAGACTTGCTTCCACTCTTAGAATGAGTCCTTAGGTGGTTGAACAGTCCAATACGAGAGCCACAATCCCTGCCGCAGGTGGGACAGACAGTTGTTGAGGGTAAGGGAGGGTGAGACAGGTTTTCCGCACGTTCCTTCCGCTGCCTGCGCTTGATTTCTGCATGCTCTCGGCGCTGAGACTCGAGGCGCTCAGCGCCCTCCCGGATCCACCTCCTCCACCCAGGGTGATCTTCGGCCAGGGCTCCCAGGTGTCAGTGGGGATGCCGCACTTTATCAGGGAGGCTATAAGGGTGTCCTCGTAATGTTTCATCTGTCCACCTTTGGCTCGTTTGCCATGAAGGTGTTCCGAGTAGAGCGCTTGCTTTGGGAGTCTCGTGTCTGGCATGCGGACAACGTGGCCTGCCCAGCGGAGTTGATCAAGTGTGGTCAGTGCTTCCATGCTGGGGATGTTGGCCAGATCGAGGAAGCTAATGTTGGTGCGCCTGTCCTCCCAGGGAAATTTGTAGGATCTTGCGGAAGCATCGTTGGTGGTATTTCTCCAGCGACTTGAGGTGTCCAATGTACGTGGTCCATGCCTCTGAGCCATACAGGAGGGCAGCTATTACAGCCCTGTAGACCTTGAGCTTGGTGGTAGATTTGAGGGCCTAGTCTTCGAATACTCTTTTCCTCCGGCGACCAAAGGCTGCACTGGCGCACTGGAGGCGGTGTTGAATCTCCTCATCAATGTCTGCTTTTGTTGATAAGAGGCTCCCGAGGTATGGGAAATGGTTCATGTTGTCCAGGTCCAGGCCGTGGATCTTAATGACTGGGGGGCAGTGCTGTGTGGTGAGGACAGGCTGGTGGAGGATCTTTGTCTTACGGATGTTTAGGTTAAGGCCAATGCTTTCGTATGCTTCAGTAAATACGTCAACTATACCCTGGAGTTCAGCCTCTGAATGTGCGCAGACTCAGGTGTCGTCCGTGTACTGTAGCTCGACGACGGAGGTTGGGGTGGTCTTGGACCTGGCCTGGAGGTGGCGAAGGTTAAACAGCTTCCCATTGGTTCTGTAGTTTAGTTCCATTCCAGCGAGGAGCTTGTTGACTGTGAGGTGGAACATGGCAGCGAGGAAGATTGAGAAGAGGGTTGGAGCGATGACACAGCCCTGTTTGACCCCGGTCCGGACATGGATTGGGTTTGTACTGGATGCGTTGGCAAGGATCATGGCCTGCATGTCGTCGTGGAGCAGGCGAAGGATGTTGACCAACTTTTGGGGGCATCCAAAACGGAGGAGGACGCTCCATAGACCCTCGCGGTTGACAGTGTCAAAGGCCTTTGTAAGGTCGACGAAGGCCATGTATAAGGGCTGGCGCTGCTCCCTGCATTTTTCCTATAGCTGCCGCGCTGCAAAGATCATGTCCATTGTGCTCCGTACGGGAAGAAATCCGCACTGTGACTCCGGGAGGAGCTCCTCGGCCACAGGAGGAGAACTCTAGAACTCTAACGACAACTTTCTCAGTAGCTGATAGCAGGGAGATTCCCCTGTAGTTGCCGCAGTCGGACTTGTCCCTTTTTTCAAAGATGGTCATGATCACTGCATCTCTGAGATCTCCCGGCATACTCTCCTCCCTCCAGATGAGCGAGATGAGGTCATGCATCCGCGCCAACAGCGCCTCTCCATCATACTTTAGCGCCTCAGCAGGGATTCCATCCGCTCCCGTAGCCTTGTTGTTCTTGAGTTGTCTTATGGCTTTTCCTACCTTGTGCAACCTTGGGGTTTCACTGAGGTGGTGGTGGATCACATGCTGCGGGATGGAGTCGAGAACATTCGAGTCAAAGGCAGTCTCGATTGAGGAGATCTTTGAAGTGTTCCTCCTAGCGGGCCCTGACAGCCTCGGTGTCCTTGATGAGTGTTTCCCTGTTCTTGGCCAGCAGTGGGGTGGGGCCTTGGGAGTTTGGACTATAGCTGGCCTTGACTGCGATGAAGAATTCTCACACATCCTTCCACCACCTGTTCTTTAGGTCCCGGGTTTTTTGTTGGACCTCAGCCTTGAGCCGTCTGTAATGTTGCTTTGCTGCTCCTGAGTTGGGTTGCTGCTTGAGGCTCAGAAATGCTCTGTGCTTGCGATCTATCAGTTCTTGGATCTCCTGATCATTCTCATCAAACCAGTCCTGGTGTTTTTTGGTTGAGTGACCGAGCGTCTCTTCGCAGGCACTGCTTATGGAGGCCTGGAGGGCAGACCAAGCGCTGTGGGCATTCTGCATCTCAGGGTCATCAAGGCATGCCAGGTTAGCTGTGAGGTGCTGGCTGTATAGGGCTTTCTTAGCTGGGTCTTTTAAGTGCCCTGACATTGACTTTTTTGTGGCACTGCTTCTGCTGTCCCCTCCACTTTGGAGCTATGTTCATGTTGATGATGGATCAGACTAGGCGATGGTCTGTCCAGCAGTCGTCAGCTCCTGTCATGGCGCGGATGATGCGCACATCCTTGAGATCCCTGGCTTGGCCGATGACATAGGCATGTTTGGAGCGAGGGTGTTGCCACGATGCCCTGTATTTGTCCCTGCGGCGGAACAGGGTGTTGGTGATGAGAAGGTCATGTTCTAGACATTTTGTCAGGAGTAGGGTACCGCTGGAGTTGGCTTTCCCTACCCCCTCTCTGCCAATCACGCCTCCCCAGAGGGCTGTGCCTTTGCCGACCGTGGCATTGAAGTCGCCGAGGAGGATCAATTTGTCGCCCATGGGGACGCAGGACAGGGATTTTTTGAGGTTGGAATAAAAACCCTCTTTGGTCTCATCCGTTGCATCGAGTGTTGGGGCGTTTGGACTGCTGACTGTGGCACATTGGTTCCGGGATAGGGTGAGTCGATGAGTCATGACGCGTTCGTTAACTTCGCAGGAGAAGTCTTTGAGGCGGACGACCAGCTCATTTTTGATGGCGAAGCCGACTTTGTGATGGCGGCGTTCTTCCTCCGGTTTCCCTTTCCAGAAAAAAGTGTAACCTCCACCTTGTTCCTTGAGTTGGCCTTCCTCTGCCCACCAGGACTCGCTTTGGGCGGCGATGTCAATGTCAAAGCGTCTAAGTTCCCGGGCAACTATGGTGGTGCGGTGTTCCGGCCTGTCGCTTTTGGAGTTGTCCATGAGGGTCCTGACGTTCCAGGTCCCGAACTTCATCTTAACGGAGTGGAAGATGCCTGTGCATGAGTTCTTTTAACGTGGGGTGGCCGTTGCACACCGGCAACCACACGGGCTTAGCTGAGCGAGGTCTTGGTCCAGTGGCAAGGGAGTCCAAGAGGACTGGAGACCAGGCTCTGCTGTATGAGCCTAATTGCCTACGGCCAGAAGTTGGCCGCAAGCTCAACGCCGAGTATCACCCTTGATGGTAGGTGGCCCGAGGCTTGGTCGGGGGCAGGCATTGGGAAGGTCCGTTTCCCGCTGGATTTCCGAGTGGGAGATCAGCAAGGATGGGAGAGTGGAAGAGTGATGCCCACCAGTAGAAGAGGCCAGGTCACCAGTGGGGAAGGAGAGGTCCAGCCGTCGATGAGGAGAGGCCCAATCGCCGCTGGCGGGATGTAGGCACGCCACTGGAGGGATGTAGGCCCGCCGCTGGAGGAATAAAAGCCCCCTGCTGGAGGGATGTAGGCCTGCCGCAGGAGAGAGGAGGTGATGTCCCGGTTGCCTGGTCGGAGGCTCACCTGCTCACCGGGCGTCGTCGTGAGTAACCCGGTTTCAAATTACTGAAAATGATGCTAATAAAACACACCAAATTATTTTCTAGTTAGATTGGGGTACAGTATTCAATTCCTTAGTAAAAATTTTTAAAAGAAAATTATTCTTGTAAGTTCCTCCACGTTGTTTAAAAGTTCCTCCACGTTGTTTAAAAGTTTCTCTACGTTGTTTAAAAGTACCTCCACATTGTTTAAATGTTTCTGCAGAAGTTTTAAAAGTTTCTGCAGAAGTTTTAAAACTTTTCCCAAGTTTTTAAAAAAGTTTCTCTGGAGATTTTCAAAGTTTCCCCAAGTTGTTTAAAAGTTTCCCAAGTTGATTAAAAGTGAAACTTAGTTCCTTTGGTATTGTTCCATGGGTGCTGTCAGCCCTCTGCAGCTGTTCAAAGCCCTGGTTAGACCACACCTGGAGTACTGTGGGGAAGTAGAGGCCCAATCGGCATTGAGACCGGGGGAAGTTCAGGGGGAGTCAGGGGCTGTGTGTAAGAGGCAGGCTCCTGCGGAAGGGGGACTACTCTGAGCATGTGGGTGCCGGAACTCCGTTCTATGTGATGAGCATCTGGCCAGGTGTTCGGGCATCCAGGCATCCGGGCCCCCGGCAGCGTTCAGACCTCTCCCCAGCGGCGACCGGATCCCCTGCAGCGGCAACAGCTGTGCCTCTCCTCCACGACGGCGTTTGGGCGACCACCCCTTCCACGACGGTGGCTGGCCTTTTCCCCTTCTTTTTCCGTCGATTCTATTGATGCCCCTCATAACCTTAAAGACTAGACAAGGCTATCCCTGTCATTTTTCAGTGATACTTAAAGTTAAAAACTAGTTAAAAGTGTGTTGGTCACCTCAATGGAAGATTTTCAAGCAGTCTGAGGTCCAAGAACAGGCTGGGATGGCACTGCATTGGCCCTCTTGATAAGTATGTGCTAAGGCAGATGTAGTTGCTGCAGTTTGAATATTTCTAATGTACTTCTGGTGTAGTTACAACAACAACTTGCATTTATATAATAACTTATTTATGTAGCGCCTTTAACGTAGTAAAACATCCCAAGGCGCTTCACAGCAGTGCTACAAGACAAAACTTTGACACCGAGCCACAAAGAAGAAATTAGGGCAGATGACCAAAAGCTTGGTTAAAGAGGTAAGTTTTAAGGAGCGTCTTAAAGGAGGAAAGAGAGGCGCAGAGGTTTAGGGAGGGAATTCCAGAGCTTGGGGCCCAGGCAGCTGAAGGCACGGCCACCGATGGTTGAGCAGTTATAATGAGGGATGTTCAAGAGGGCAGAATTTGAGGAGCGCAGACATCTTGTGGGATTGTGAGGCTGAAAGAGATTACAGAGATAGGGAGGGGCGAGGCCATGGAGTGATTTGTAAACAAGGATGAGAATTTTTAAATCGAGGCGCTGTTTAACCGGGAGCCAATGTAGGTCAGGGTGATCGTGACTTGATAGTGCCTTAAATATAGTAAAACATCCCAAGGCGCTTAACAGGAGCGTTATCAGACAAAATTTGACACCGAGCCGCATAAGGAATTATTAGGGCAGATCACCAAAAGTTTGGTCAAAGAGGTGGGTTTCAAGGAGCGTCTTAAAGGAGGAGAGCGAGGTGGCGAGATTCAGGGAGGGAATTCCAGAGCTTGGGGACTCGGCAGCTGAAGGCACGGCCACCAATGGTGAAGTGATTGAAATCGACGATGGTCTAGAGGCCAGAATTAGAGAAATGCAGATATCTCGAAGAGTTGTGGGCTGGATGATATTACAGAGATAGGCTATGGAGGGATTTGAAAACAAGGATGAGAGTTTTAACATTCTTTGACCAAGTTTTTGGTCTCTGCCCTAATATCTCTTTTTATGTGGCTCGGTGTCAAATTTTGTTGCGTAACGTTCCTGTGAAGCACCTTGGGACGTTTTAACGTTATAAGACATGATCAAATAATGAATCGGTGCCAGCAGGCAGGATGGGTGACAAGTTGAACTTCAGATGCAACCTCCTATATTAGTTAACAGATTGTCTGGCACCACCCTTTTTAATTGGCCCTTTTGGAATATGTCCAGAAGAAAAGGACAAGGTATTCATTACAGGGATGGTATGGGGCATTGAGAATTAGTGCCAGAAGATGGGGGCAGATGGAAGCTGGAGTCTGGCTCCCCTCACTTCCTGATCCGAATTGGATTGGGGAGAGGGCATCTACCAGCAGGAGAGGGAGAATCAAATGAGAGAGTTATGCCTGGCAGAGGACCCTGACTTTTCTTTATAGGCAGCTGTAGAGGGACACTGGCGGATGCTATTCTGCTCCAGTCATTAGGCCAGGTAACAGTGGAAAGGGAAATACAATCAAGGGATAGTAACCCAAATATCCCATTAAAAATTTTTTTAAAGGGTTAAACCACTTGTAATGTATTTGCTTCATGCGTTTTTTGCTTAAGAATTCACAGCAACACGTTGCTATTAAGAACTAGTTGATTTATTAGCAAAGGTTTAACAATCACACTACACATTACCAATTCGTCCACCAGGCTCACAACCACCTGCCTCATTGTGGATCCCCCAAACTCAACTGGCTGGGGTTTTATTGAGTCTTGTGAACATGACGTGACTGGCTAAGCCACTCCCAACTCAACAGCTCTACAACTATTTTTGAAGATACAGTAATCAAATGCCCCCTGGTTAAAAGTGGGGGGAGGGGAGGGGAGGGGGAGAGACACTCCAAAAACTTCAATCAAGTGCCCCCTTGTTTTTTATTCTTTTTTTGAGGGCACCAAAAACACAAATTATACAAGTTCCCCCTGGCTAAAAGGGGGGGAGGCACTAAAACCGACAAACTTAAACAAATGAAACTTTAGGCACGAGGTTCAAATTAAAATAAAATTAAAATTTGGTTGCCAGGGGTGATGATGCACTCCAGTCCCTCCGGCGCCCACTTCTCGCGGAAGGCCGCGAGCGTACCGGTGGACACCGCGTGCTCCATTTCCAGGGACACCCTGGCTCTCAACAGCTCTACAACTCTTTTGGGGGGGGGGGAACAAAATAAACATTAGATCGAGTGCCCCCCCCCGATCTGGGGGACACTCCAGACACTTTTAACTGCCCTCTTTTTTAATATATTTTTTTCAATAGCTCTACAAACCTGTGAGCATACTCACAGGTGCATACATTACACCACTCATGCTCCAAACTAATTAATTTTCGTCAAGTGGATCTTTTATATTATTAGATGTAAATCCACCCAAGATGCTTTTCAGCTAAGGGACAATAATCCAATGTGAATGGTGACGGGTCGCGAATGCTATAAGCTGCAGGAGCTCCGATATGAGATGCACAGTATAGAAGGACGCTTTGTTCAACTGGAGTCTGTCTGAGCATGGTGGGGGGGTTGTGGGGTTGGGTGTTGGGGGAGTTACACCGTTTCTTGCTGTTCACACACGTGGGCGCTGACTTATGCTTCATCAAGCATGGGCATAAAAGAACATTTCCTTTTACAATGCCGTCATTTTAAAAAAATGTGTATATTTCTTGCAAAACCATCAGTGAAGTCTTTGTCACATGGTATAATGACTGCATTGTGGGAGCTGTCCAGTGAGATGTCTATCACAGTGCCAGAATTCGCAGTGTTGCAAGTATTCGGAGCTGAACATTTACCATAATGTAATATGTTGTTTACATTTACAATTCCATCTTCAAAATTCTATTGACAACCTTATATTTTCCTATTTTTTTTTCCACTGACGTGATTGGTGTTCTAGAATGTCACCCTCTCTTCTCCCACACCATTTATGTTCTCCTGTACCACGCCCCATTTCCCGATCTCCACTCCAATGGCACTTGTAGTCCACAGTTTATGATTTCACTGCTTTATCACATGTGGGATGAGATTGAGACCGCACAATGCGGACAGGTCTTCGACCAGTCCAACTGAAGATGTGGCGTTCCAGGTGGGACTGGTCCTATAGGAGATGTGATGTCCTAGTTGGCTGGTCCTACACAGTCGATGTGATGTTCTAGGTGGGCTGGTCCTATAGGAGAAGTGATGTTGTAGGTGGGACTGGTTCTACAGTCGATGCGATGTTCTAGGTGGGACTGGTCCTATAGGAGATGCGACGCAATTGGATAGGATATCATAGAGCACAGAAAGAGCTATCCAACCAATCCCTCTCCCCTGCTCCTCCCCCATAGCCCTGCCCTATAGGAGATGCAGTGCTATAATTTGGGACTTATCCTGTTAGTGTTCCTTTATCTTGCCTTCCCTGTTTTCCTGTTTCGCTCTCCCATCTCTTACATCTGAAATGGACTGTTCCCTTGGGCATGAGTGGCACATTACAAAAGTGACTACACTTCAAAAAGTACTTCATTGGCTGTAAAGCGCATTGAGACGTCCGGTGGTCGTGAAAGGCACTATCTAAATGCAAGTCTTTCTTTCACAAACGTACTTCCTGCCACTTTGTAGTGTGGGCATATCGACTTGCTGGAGCATAAAAGGAACACATTTCTCAAAGCACAGTTGTGCTAAGGTTCTCTTGTTTTAGATGGTAAAAGGTTCTGAATACTCACCGTGACCATATGTATTAATTAAATAATTTTAGCTTACATTCTATGAAACTATTTGTCTGCTCATAATTATCAGCTGTCTAAGTGTTCCTTCCTGCTTATTACCTCATTCTAAAGTCCCAGTTTGTAGATTGTCAAATTTATCAGATCATCCTTTTAGCGTAACTTATAAAGTGTAAGGGCAGCTTTCAACCTGACACAACGGGGCGATTTTAACCCAACTCGCTCAGCAGAAACCTGGCGGGTGGGCAGTTATAATCGCCTAGGCTCTTACCCGTCTGAAATCTGGCATAATCGCAACATCTGCAATTTTAACCTCTCCTGAGCAGGCAACAAGGACATGTGCCTGGAACCAACAGGGTCCTTCTTTACATATGGGCGCTGAGCACCTCGAGTCTCGTCACCGAGTGCATGCAGAAAGCAAGCGCGGGCAGCGGAAGGAGCGTGCGGCAAACCAGACTCCCCACCCACCCTTTCCCTCAACGACTATCTGTCCCACCTGTGACAGAGACTGTAATTCCTGTATTGGACTGTACAGTCATCTGAGAACTAACTTACTTTTGGAGTGGAAGCAAGTCTTCCTCGGTTTCGAGGGACTGTCTTTGATGATTTACATACGCATGCTGCGGCCCGATGACATCATTGAGACCCGACTGTAATTTTAACTCGGGTCTGAGCAGGGAATCCACCTCGAGATAAAATCGGGGCCGTGATTACAGAAGCATTTTAACCACAAGAATAAAAATGTTTTGCAACTTTATTTTGCATTCATTTAGCGAATGCTTTGATGTAAAAATATTCCCTGGCGGTTTAAATAGATTGTTGTATCCGGTTTTAGTATTGTCGGGTAGACCATCAACAATGCGTTGCTTGGTAAAGATTTTGGTACATGTTCTGTTGTCAGTGAAGCTTTATACAGAGGTTCCTGTATCAGTGATCGAGCCATAAATCTCATGTTCGGAGGTTGCGGTGTATCAGAGTGCTTTGTATGGAGCGGTGTGTTACACAGGGCTTGGTTCCTGTATTGGTGAGAGAACCATAAACCAGTGCACGTTAAATTGGTGGCTGTGGTTTCTCAGAACGTGCTGCAGTGAGAAGTTATTGAGAGAATTCTGAGAAAGCCTCCGCTATTTCGCGTTCTTTCTTTCTACCTCTCGGCTCCCAGCCTAGCGGTGTAGCAAGAATAAAAATCGGTCACATTGCTGTTTGCTTTCCGATGAACATGACCAGTAACTGGTGGATGTTTTTGTGGGAGGGGAATATTCATGCCCTGCTGGTTTTGCACTCTACGGCAATGTAGTTGTGACGCTGCAGATTGCTTTGCAGATTGCCATCTTTCTGGATGATGACCACGTTCTTCAGGCTGCAACCAAGAATAAAAAGTGTTGGGGACGTGTGAAGAAAGGCGTGGTTTTTATTCAGGAGTTTTGAATGTGGAGGAAATTACTACAATACCACCCATAAGGGATCACTTCCATTATTTTCAGGGAACTCGATTTCCTTTTAATTACTCAACATGGAACACAGACTTTAAGTGCTTGTCCAGGAATGATCCCACTTTCTGAGATTGCTTTGCAAGGCCATTAATGATATACAACTACTTACCTTTTTAACGGTATGTACTTATATTGGTTATATTTTCTCTCTCCTTTCCCCCCCCCTCCCCCCCCCGAGTGTCCCTACACCATTGTTATCGGGACCAATGGTAAATTAAGCCGCTGGTAAATATACGAGCACTTGTACTGCTCGATGCTCCTTCTCTGCAAGCACTGATGCATGCTGGGGAATAGTTGCACGGACATTGTCTGCTCTCTGGAAAAAGAATGACTTGGATTTATATAGCGCATTTCATGATCACTGGATGTCTTAAAGCGCTTTACAGCCAATGAAGTACTTTTGAAGTGTAGTCACTGTTGTAATCGTGGCAGAAATTGGCGCACAGCAAGCTCCCACAAGCAGCAATGTGCTAATGACCAGATAATCCGATTTAGCGATGTTGATTGAGAGATAAATGTTGGCCCAGGACACCGGGGGGATAACTCCCTTGCTCTTCGTCGAAAAAGTGCCATGGGATCTTTTACATCCACCTGAGAGGGCACCTCCGACAGTGCAGCACTCGCTCAGCACTGCACTGGGAGTGTCAGCCTAGATTTTGTGTTCAAGTCTCTTGAACACACAACCTTCTGACTCAGAGGCGAGGGTGCTATCCACTGAGCTACAACTGACTCTGGAATCCTGCGGTAGTAGCTAATCTTCGTGTGTGAACCAGACACCGAAAGTTGACATGCTTGCCAACGTGTTGTGAGGCGGACAAGAGTATCCTGGGGTGGCAGTGCCTCTGGTTTTCTTGCTGTTTCCGCCCGGCACCGCCTCAAAGACCATGAGCCAGATTAATGCCGCACCATGGGCGGGAACAGCGGGCAACGATTTGTGCCCTACCATTGTACACAAAAATCCATCAACAGGAGAGTAGCTTCTGTGTTTATTGATTTACCCTGGCCTTTGAGTCCTATATTCACATCACCCTGACTTTTGGCATTTAAAGGTTTATGCCATCAACCATTTTGGAATTTTCAGGTAGATTCAGCTCAAGAAACAGCCAGAACAGACAGACTGAAGGGGCTGCTCCACAAATTCTGGTTGCACTTCAGTCCCACGCTCCTGATCTTTAGGCACCCTGTGCGGAGGAGAGCGGGCAGGTTGGAGGGCCTCCTCGTAGGACTGCTCTGGGCCTGGCCAAGGAGGCCATCAGCCGGTCCAGGCAGCGGGCGTTCGAGGGGGTCATTCAGCCCGACTGCCTGCCTCTCTTCCGCGGTTACATCCGAGTCAGGGTGTCCCTGGAGATGGAGCACGCGGTGTCAGCCGGTACGCTCGCGGCCTTCCTCGAGAGGTGGGCGTCGGAGGGACTGGAGTGCATCATCACCCCCAGCAACCAAATTTAAATTTGATCCATTTAATGTTAGAAGTTTAATTTGTCGGTGTTAGTGCCCCCACTAATAAGGGGGCACTTGATTTATAGGTTCAACTAAAATAGTTGTAGAGCTGTTGAGTTGGGAGTGGCTTAGCCAGCCACGTGATGTTCACAAGACTCAATAAAACCCCAGCCAGTTGGGTTCAGGGCATCCACGATGAGGCAGGTGGTTGTGAGCCTCATGGATGAATTGGTAATGTGTAGTGTGATAAACTTTTGCTAATAAACCAACTAGTTCTTAATAACAATGTGTTGCTATCAATTCTTAAGCAAGAGAACCCACAAAGCAAATATATTACAATATGTACATTGCTGTGGTCACCTAGGATAAGAGGCTTGTCCTATGAGGAGAAATGGGATATAATGGGCCCATACTCTCTGGAGTTTAGAAGAATGGGAGGTGATCTCCTTGAAACATATAAAATTCTCAGGAAGGCTGGACAGGGTAAATGCTGAGTGGATGTTTCCCTCTGCCTGGGGAGTCTAGAACCAGGGGTCACAGTCTTAGGATAAGGGTTCGGCCATTTAGGACTGAGCTCAGGATAAATTTCTTCACAGAGGGTGGTGAATCTTTGGAATTTTCTACCCCAGAGAACTGTGGATGCTCGGTCAGGATGCCGGGAATAACTCCTCTGCTCCTCTTCGAAATGGTGCCACGGGATCTTTTACGCCCACCTGAGGGGGCAGGCGGGGCCTCGGTTTAACATCTCATCCGAAAGACGGCACCTCTGACAGTGCAGCACTCCCTCAGCACTGCACTGGGAGTGTCAGCCTGGATTTTTTTTGTGCTCAAGTCTTTGGAGTGGGCCAGAGTGTGGATGCTCGGTCGTTGAGTATATTAACGAGTGAGATCAATAGATTGTTAGACACTAAGGGAATCAAGGGATATGGGGATCGGGCGTGAAGGTGGAGTTGAGGTTGAAGATCAGCCATGATCTTATTGAATGGCGGAGCAGGCTCGAGGTGCCGTATGGCCGACTCCTGCTCCTAATTCTTGTCTATGTTCTTTTGTCACATTGCTCTCTTAACTAGTTCCACTCGCTTTCGGGCAAGGAGCAAGGCACTGCGTAATCTGCCAATGCAAACAAAGTCCCTCCACAATTCCAGTAGCAGGTACTGCAAGGCAAAATTGAGGTTGCTGAGCCAGAGATTTTCCAGGTCAGATTGACTCCAGGCTGAGCCAGGGGTCAGGCCCGGCTTTCTGTGCCAAGACAGTAATGAGGTTTGGTAACTCTGAAGCAGCATTCTAAGAAACACGCTGAGGTAGCACGGCAAAAACAACAAATGCTACAATTGTTTATAGAAAGCTAAAGAAAGACTTGCATTTGTGTGACGCCTTTCACAGTCACAGGATGTCCCAAAGCGCTTCACAGCCAATGAAGTATTTCTGACACGTCGTCGCTGTTGGAATGTAGGAAACGCGGCAGCCGGTTTGCACACCGCGAGATCCCGCAGATACCGATGTGATAATCTATTTTAGTGATGTTGGTTGAGGGATAAATATTGGACAGGACGCCGGGAATAACTCCTCTGCTCCTCTTCGAAATGGTGCCACGGGATCTTTTACGCCCACCTGAGGGGGCAGGCGGGGCCTCGGTTTAACATCTCATCCGAAAGACGGCACCTCTGACAGTGCAGCACTCCCTCAGCACTGCACTGGGAGTGTCAGCCTGGATTTTTTTTGTGCTCAAGTCTCTGGAGTGGGCCTTGAACCCACAACCTTCTGGCTCTGAGGCGAGAGAATGCAACCCACTGAGACACGGTTGACAAACAGCACATGAGATATATGACCAGTTAATCCATTTTGGTGATGTTGGCTGAGGAATACATACTGAGAGAACTCCCCTGCTCTTCTTCAAATAGTGTCATGGGATCGTTTACATCAATTTGAGCAGGCAAGACAGGGTCTTAATTTAACGTCTCCTCTGAAAGACGACACTTCCAGCAGCGCAGCAATCCTCCATAGCGCTCTGAAGTGCCAGCCTCAATTCTGTGCTCAGTCCTGGAGCTTAAACCCATGCACTTCAGACTGAAAAGTGCAAGATCATTTGTTTATTTGCAAATCACTGCAAATGAAGTCATATGCCTTGGTAATGTACATTCTGTAATTCTCGTTTGTAACGTTATTAGGCGCAATGCAGATAGATCTGAAAAAGTCTTCCATCCCTGAAAGAAATTATTAAAGGAATGAGTTCTCTTGATAACTTAAATGGTAAGTGCTGTGCCCATTATAAAGCGAGACCGTGCAGACTTGATTCCTACTCCATACTGGGCAAACTAATCCCAGTGGTAGCGGCAATGCATTTGGCCTCCGCACTCAGAGGGAGACTGAAAAAAAAATCAGCCCGGGTTCCCGTTCCTGATCACCATCCATCCAGTGTCTGTCAGAAAGTGCCTGTGCGTGGACATCACACAAGGGCAGGATTGGGTGCAGTTGCGATGCCCCTCCCCCCCCTGTCGAATAGCCTGCCAAAGTTTGCTGTTTGGCCACACGTGGGGAATGGCTGCCCGACCGAGGTGAGCAGCACCCACGGGACGATTCCCACAACGTGAGTCGGTGCTTTCAGGAGAGGAAGGTTGAAAAATGTTGGCCTTATCAATGATCCCTTTAAGCTCTGCACCCACGGATCCGCGGAACCTGCACAGTCAGCGTGTACGGTATTTTGAATGGGCCGCACAGCTCATCAGAGTTGGCGTCCAAAAAAATTACAGGGAACATTGGACCTTATGTAGCTGGTAGTAGCAGGAATTAGTTTAATTACATATCTCACATTGTATAATCTGCCAGTACAGCATGTCTTTATATATTATGTGTTGCAAATGAGCAACCAGTGGGCTCAACCGATGACTAAAAAGGAAAGAAAGACTTGCATTTATATAGCACCTTTCACGACCACCGGACGACTCAAAGCGCTTTACAGCCAATGAAGTACTTTTTTGGAGTGTTGTCACTGTTGTAATGTGGGAAACGCGGCAGCTAATTTGCGCACAGCAAGCTCCCACAAACAGCAATGTGATACTGACCAGATAATCTGTTTTTGTTATGTTGATTGAGGGAAAAACATTGGCCAGGACTGAAGGCTGATTTAGACATAGCAGTGGTAATAAACCGATCCCACACATTGATAGTCAGCATATCTTGCCGTTGGCTTGGCTCAGGTAATACTTTCCCTCGGGTTTAGAGGCTGTGGGTTTAAGCCTCATTGCAGCGACTCAATACATAACCTAAAGTGACAGTACAGTATTGAGGGAATATCAGAAGGTACCGCCTTTTGGATAAGACATTAAACAAATATTACAAAGCAGAATGACGGAATGTTCAATAGCAAGGACTATTACCTGGTCGAATGGATGTTAATGATTCCATTTTCTGTATTTGTGCCCCTGGCCATCTCTATCAGGAACGTAGGAACAGGAGGAGGCCATTCAGCCCCTCGAGGCTGCTCCCACTATTCAATGAGATCGTGGCTGATCTGCGACCTAACTCCATATATCCGCCATTGCCCCATTGCTTAATACCTTGGTTACTAAAAACCTCTCAATCTCCGATTTAAAATTAACAATTGATCTAGCATTTGCGGAAGAGAGTTCCATACTTCGATTGCCCTTTGTGTGTAATTTGAAAGGTCTGGCTCTAATTTTTGGACTGTGCCCCCTAGTCCTAGGCTCCATAACCAGTGGAAATAGTCTCCCCCTATCTGTTCCCCTTAATATCCTGAAAACTTTGATCAGATCACCCCTAAACTTTCTAAATTCTAGGGAATACACCCTAGTTTGTGTAATCTCTCCTTGTAACTTAAACCTTGAAGTCCATCTATCATTCTGATAAACCTACGCTGCACTCTCTCCAAGGCCAATATATCCTTCCTAAGATGTGGTGCCCAGAACTGCTCACAGTACACCCGGGAGTTCCTGGCCAAAGACCGCCCTACGTGGAGGAAGTACATCCAGGAGGGCGCTGAGCACCTCGAGTCTCATCGCCGAGAGCATGCAGAAAACAAGCGCAGGCAGCGGAAGGAGCATGCGGCAAACCTGTCCCACCTGCGACAGGGACTGTGGTTCTCGTATTGGACTGTTCAGCCACCTAAGGACTCATTTTAAGAGTGGAAGCAAGTCTTCCTCGATTCCGAGGCATTGCCTATGACTTGACTGATGACAGTACTCCAGGTGTGCTCTCACCAGGGCTTCGTAGAGCTGCAGCATAACTTCTGCTGCCTTGTTTTCTAATCCTCTCGATAAAACGGTCAGTATTCCATTAGCCTTTTTGATTATTTTCTGTACCTAGTCCTAGATTTCCCAAACAGATTCTCTCCATCTACATTATCTGTATACCCTACCACCCAGAGTCCAAACCAGATATCTGATAGACACTCCCGGCAGGGGAGACGCCTCACCCTCTATCCCCCCCACCCACCAGAGTCTAAAAATAGTAAATTACCCCTTGCGTGACGGCAGCTGTGATTCTCCTTTGTTCTTTGACCTTCAAACACCACCGAAAACAGAAGCACTCATCATTCATCTCATTGTGGGATGTTGCTGTGCACAAACGGCTGCCACAGCCTTCACAACTAGACATCTAGTTCACTTCAAAAGTCATTCATTGCATCTGAAGCGCTTTGGGGTGTTACAGTAAATGATGTAACACCCCAAATCCTTTCTTTTTCCATTATTGTGGATATTTTTAAACTTTTCCTGCTAAATTATTGCGATGAATATTATAACCCTGACTGACTGTGACTGGGAGCATTACTTCTGGAAGCAATAAAATAAATGGTGTGTGTCTCCTCCTTCTCCGTTCTGCCAAGAGGTATCAATAGGGGGGGAATCAGAGAGAGGCCCTGTTAGACGGAGAAATAAAGAGTACAGTACTCTGTAGAATCATGGAATCATAGAAGTTTACAGCACCGAAGGAGGCCATTTTGGCCCATCGTGTCTGTGCCGGCCGACAAAGAGCTATCCAGCCGAATCCTACTTTCCAGCTCTGGGTCCGTAGCCCTGTAGGTTACGGCACTTCAAGTGCACATCCAAGTACTTTTTAAATGTGGTGAGGGTTTCTGCCTCTACCACCCTTTCAGGCAGTGAGCTGCCCCCACCACCCATTGGATGAATACATTTTCCCTCAAATCCCCTCTAAATCTCCTACCAATTACTTTAAATCTATGCTCCCTGGTTGTTGACCCCTCTGCTAAGGAAATAGATCCTTCCTATCCACTCTAGGTCTCTCCTAAATTTATACACCTCAATAAGGTCTCATCTCGGCCTCCTCTGTTACAAAGTAAACAGACCCAGCCAATCCAATCTTTCCTCATAGCTAAAATTCTGCAGTCCAGATAAATCTTCAAATCTCCTCCATACCCTCTCCAGTGCAATCACATCTTTCCTGTAATGCAGTGACCAGAACTGCATGCAGTACTCTAGCTGTGGCCTAAATAGTGGTTTATACAATTCAAGCATAACCTCCCTGCTCTTGTATTCTGTGCCTCGGCTCGTAAAGACAAGTATTCCGTATGCCTTCTTAGCCACCTTATCTACCTGGCCTGATACCTTCAGGGATCTGTGGACATGCACTCCAAGGTCCCCTTGTTCCTCTACACTTCTCAGTGTCCTACCATTTAATGTGTATTCCCTGGCTTTGTTAGCCCTCCCCAAATGCTTTATCTCACACTTATCTGGATCGAATTTCATTTGCTACTGTAGGGGGAAAAAAGAGGGGGAAAGAGGCCATTTGAGGGGCAGGAGAGAAGAATTGGCCGGTTGAGAGGCAAGGGAAGAGAGGGAGACATTATTGAGAATGAGCAAGAGAAATCCTGTTGGGGAGAGGGAGATTCTGTTCATGGGACTTGGAGTGGCTCTGGCTGGGGTAAGAGAACAAAGAAAGGGAGAGAGTCTTTCGAATGAAAGAGCCAACTGGGGAGGGAAGGAAGACACAAGTCCCGTTCACCCATCATCTCTGTGCTTGCTGACCAACATTGGCTCCTGGTCTGGCAATGCCTCAGTTTTTAAAATTCTCACCCTTATTTTCAAATCCCTCCCTGGCCTCACCCCCTCCCTATCTCTGTAACCTCCTCCAGCCCCACCACCAACATTCCCACTCAGGCGCAATTGTCTGGAGGCAGCTTTGTGATGCGAGATTTCCAATGGGCCACGGAGCCCGTTAAAGAATAAAATCGGAGGGAACACAACCCTCAACCCTCTGGGATCTCTGCGATTCCTCCAATTCTCGCCTCTTGTGCATCCGCGATTTCAATCACTCCACCATTGATGGCCGTGCTTTCAGCTGCCAAGGCCTCAAGCTTTGGAATTCTCTCCCTAAACCTCTCCGACCTTCTACCTTTTGCTCCTCCTTTAAGATGCTCCATAAAACCTACTTCTTTGACCAAGCTTTTGGTCACCTGACCTAATATCCCCTTGTGTGGCTCGGTTTAGTGTGTGATAAACTGTGCAGTGCTGTGGGATGTTTTCTTATGTTAAAGGTGCTATATAAATGCAAGTTGTTGCTGTTGGAGAGGGAGGGCGCCTGCGTGATGCCGAGTGCTTTGGCTTTTAAAAATTGTACCTTTGACCTGCTGGCGTTGGCTGTGTTTCCTTGGAGGTAAAAATCGTAACTGATCAGCTCCTGGGCGGGTTGGTAAATTGAGGAATTTTAACTGTGCACCAGAATGATAAAAAAATCGCCACCAATGTGTGCGAGAGGCAGAGAGAGAGGGAAACCGGGAAACCAGCTGGAAGATGAACAGAGATAGAAGGGAAAAACATTTCAAGAAAAGGATAGAATTACATAGAGTGCAAAAGAAGCAGGGGAAGTAACTTAAAAAAAAATCATACGGTTCCTTCACTGCCTTATCAGGAATTCTTGTAACAGAACCACATGCAATTACCCCACAATGAATTCCTATTAATTAAATGTACCTAATAGTTAGACAGCACATGCACAGCAGCCAGATTAGATGCTTAACAAGGACTCAACTATTAAACAGTTGAATAAATACAGCAGATCGCTGGGAGATTGCTGAATGACCTCATTCCCTTCAGTGTGTCAGGGAGAGTAAATACCAGCCAGGCAGCACTGCTGAAATGGCAAAACACCAACAGCACGAAAGCGGACTGGGATGAGAAATAAAAGCGGCAAAACATACTAACAAAGATCGACTTTGTGAGGAAACCTTGAGTAGTCTAATTTGCTTAAAGCTTCTGTTCGGAGCTTTTCTGTGCTCATAGAAGTATTGCAGTTCAATAGGAAATCTAGGCTGACACTCCCAGTGCAGTGCTGAGGGAGCGCTGCACTGTTGGAGTTGCCGCCTATCGATGAGACATTAAACGGAGGCCCCGTCTGCGCTCTCGGGTGGACGTAAAAGATCCCTATTTCGAGGTGGAGCAGGGGAGCCCTGGCCAAAATTTATCCCTCAACCAACATCACTAAAAAACAGATTAGCTGGTCATTATCCCAATGCTGTTTGTGGGAGCTTGCTGTGTGCAAATTTGTTGTCTCATTTTGTACATGACAACAGTGACTCCATCTCCAAAGTATTTCATTGGCTGTGAAGCGCTTTGGGTCATCCTGAGGTTGTGACAGGCGCCCTATAAATGCAAATCTTTTCTTTTTAAGGCATGCTTATAGAGCGTTTCTGTGCTGGTAGAAGTACAGCAATTAAACAGGACATCTGGGCAAGAGAAGGATATTCATTAACTGGAGTCATAGGCCTGGTAAATGGGATGCAGCAAGGCTCAATAACATATTCATTTTTAGTCTTATGCTAAACGCAAATCGAGATGCATGTTGCATAGTGTACCGTGGAAAAAAAGAGAGCTAATGAGGCCTATTCCCGATGAGCACACCATTTGGTCCGAAAGGTAGCAGTGGCCTGCTAATCCTGGAATTCCATTCCCTGGAGCTCGGGAATGAAGGAACTTGGATTTTTCCGATCTTGGCTCACTGCAGCCCAGCCCACCTGCTGTTGTAGATCAGGCAGGGCGAAACCCAAGCCATTATCGCAGCTGCACAAGTCATTAAACGGAACAAGGTGCCGCGGTGCATGCTGGGCGTGCAGGCTCCTTGGCAGCACATGGCGAAGTCGCTCGCCGCCCAAGGTAAACAATTCCCGATCCCCAGTGGCTCAACATCTGAAGTTCTCTTGTGCAGGAGGAATATGTTGCAAAACAAAACAGAGCTACAAGACAGCTGCTGACGGCCCTTATGCAAATAATTTTTTTTTAAAAAGTGTAGCAGTGTGGTGGGAACTTTCCAAAAATCTGTTTGCTTGGCTCGTGTCCACGTTCCTGATTCTCTGCAGCATCAGCAAGACGGGCATGATAGCACACTCGAAAAGTTGAATTTTGGGATGGGGGAGGGGGCTGGTCGGAACACGGAGTTTATTTTTATTCTCCACTTGACAGTTTCAGAGCAGGCTTGAGGGGGGCCGCATGGTCTACTCCTGCTCCTAATTCTTATGTTCTTAGTGCGGGAGCAAGAAAATTGCCCCTCCAGCGTATCGATTCTGCAATTTGAAACTTCCATCGTCCTGAAAAGTTTGTGGGCATGTTGTGTGAATTCTACGTGGGTCACATGACATTTAAATAAACTGAAAAACTGAAATGTGAATTTATTTATCATCATCCTTTGACCCTTGGGGTCAACAACAGTAACAGCTTGAATTTGTATACTGCCTTTAATGTATTAAAGCATCCAGGCTGTATTCTACATAACATGCACAGTTGGATTTTGTGAAGTCAGTTTTTACTGCATTTTTGGTGAGTTCTTGTTTGTGTGTGGCGAATGTTATTGATGGACTGCAGCAAGTAATGGTGATCCTACAAGGGCTGCATTTTCGGGTTTTTGCTGTTTTTTAGGCGGAAGCGGTAGCGATTTGTGAAAATTACCGTTTTCACTGCGCTACCGATTTTCGGCCGAACTTTCGGCCTTTGGGGTCTGCGAGGTAAGGGGGGAGATCGTGGCGCAAAACGCAATCCTCGCCAACTTTAATCCGGGGTCGTTTGCGCTGCAAGAGGGGCCTTGGGAGGGGGGGAAAAAAAATGCAAAAAAGCATTCCAAAAACATTTACAAGACCCTTAGCTACCAAATCGGCGAAGCAAAATTTAAAAAATCAAAACTTTAACTTACCTTTTTTTTATAGGTTTTCGTACTTACCGCTGCTGCACCGTCAGGTTTTACCTGTCGGTATTCTGGGCGTGGAGTATGGGTTGGGAGAGAGCCGAAAGTCCGACGGTAACGCAGTCCGCGCTGTTACACATCCGCGCACCTCTCCCCGGCTCTCTCCGGTGGTGCTTCACATCGATGCCGCAAACAGCCAACGGAGGATCCCGCCCGGGCTTTGCGCCCGAGTTTTCGCCGCGGAGGGTCAAAACGCGACGGAAACCCGGTCGCAAACCCCTCGAAAATCCAGCCCGACAATTGCATCATGTCATTTGAATTGAAGCCTCGTTGAACGACACAATTTAAACATTGTTTCTCGTGGGATTTATTTCACTCTGTATTGATAAGAGGTGATCTTATCAAAACTTATAAGATAATGAGGGGGCTCAACAAGGTGGATGCAAGGAGGATATTTCCACTCATCGGGGAAACTAAAACTCGGGGGCATAGTCTCAGAATAAGGGGCCGCCCATTTAAAACTGAGATGAGGAGGAATTTCTTCTCTGAGGGTTGTGAATCTGTGGAATTCTCTGCCCCAGAGAGCTGTGGAGGCTGGGTCATTGAATATAATTAAGGCGGAGATGGACAGATTTTTGAGCAATAAGGGAGCAAAGGGTCATGGGGAGCGGGCGGGGAAGTGGAGCTGAGCCCAAGATCAGATCAGCCATGATCTTATTAAATGGCGGAGCAGGCTCGAAGGGCCGACTCCTGCTCCTATTTCTTATGTTGTTACGCAACGGACTAATGTTATTTAGTGAATCCAGTTTTGGATGAGCAGAAATTTTCTCCAGTTGAATATTGGGAAGGCCGAAGCCATTGTTTTCGGTCCCCGCCACAAACTCCGCCCCAGACAACACCAATAAAAAAGTGGCTTTATTAAGTCCCGAACTTGAGACATTAAATCAAAATTCAACTTCGATAGCTTCCTAAAACTAAGGGAGTTTTATTGGGGACTGCAATACAGCTGCTTTTCTTTTTAAAATTCTAGATTTTAATTCTCGGCTGACACTCCCAGTGCAGTGCTGAGGGAGCGCTGCACTGTCGGAGGTGCCGTCTTTCAGATGAGACGTTAAACCGAGGCCCCGTCTGCTCTCTCAGGTGAACGTAAAAGATCCCATGGCACTATTTCGAAGAAGAGCAGGGAAGCTATCCCCGGTGTCCTGGCCAATATTTATTCCTCAACCAACATCACTAACTCAGATTATCAGGTCATTGTCACATGGCTGTTTGTGGGAGCTTGCTGTGCACAAATGTGTTGCCGTGTTTCCTACATTACAACAGTGGCTACACCTCAAAAAGCACTTCATTGGCTGTAAAGCGCTTTGGGACGTCCTGAGGTCGTGAAAGGCGCTATAGAAATGCAAGTCTTTCTTTCAATTATTAGAAAATCTCCGGTGATGTTGTTCAGTGAGTCAGAGGAGATGCTGAACTGTAATGTCTGATGGCTAATCTATGATGGGATGCAAGTCTGAAACACGCAGGCAGTGTGCACGATAAGCAAGGCTCTTGATATATTATATAAGCTTCTGGGTCCATTAATATTAATTGTACTTCTGAGCTGTAAATGTTGGTACAACCATATCGCACTGAACTTCGTCCATACGAAGGGTGATCAAGCAAAGGCCTGCATTTTCATGTCACGCAGTTTTGTGTATTGATAGTGATATCCCCAAGGTATATTTTCAACCATGTTGTACAGATTGTGCTTATAAAAATCAGACACTCGAGAACACTCGCAGTATTGTTGAAATATACAAACACGGCGGACAAAGCCAATAAATCCTGTCATGCCACATCGTGACACACAGTCTAGATGGGGCAGAGCAATGTGGAGATGAAACGAGATGATAATGGATCGCAGTGATTGGCATAGACGCAAGTGAAATGTGAGATTTATAAGAACATAAAATACGAAATGAGAAAAGACCATTTGGCCCATCCGAGCCTGCTTCCTCCGTGGGCCACGTGCCATGGAACGTACCCAACGCGCTCCATCTCCTGGCAGGGAATGAACAAAGGCAAAACCGACACGGAGAGAAGATTGGAATGGCTTGATGCAAAAATACCAATTTTGTCTTGGGGAGGGAAGGTGGGGGGTGGGGGAAAGGAGGGGTTATTCTTTGGCAGGAAGCTGCTTGGCTTCTCCTCAGTGTCGTGTTGCAATTTATTTTCTCCTTAAAGGCAGCGAACTTGACATTCCTCCAAGCCTGGAGTGCCTTGGTGAGGTAGTGGTTGCTTACCAATAAAACTTTTCAGAAAGTTGGATTGATGGTTCTGTTCGGAGTGCTGACTTTCTTCACTCCATGTTGAGCAATGGCCGGCCACGATTGCCAATTCATTGATTTTCAAGGTCAGATTTTGTTTTTCACTTCCATTTAAAATTGATTTCAATGTTTTTTTTTCCTCCTGTTGTGTTGCTCCAAAGTTGGGTTCCTTATATTTGATTCAAGTGGCCCTGCCACACAACATTATGACACCTGCAAGGATCACGCACCATTGTTCTAAGTGTCAGTCGTGGCTCAGTGGGTAGCACTCTCTGAGTCAGAAGGTTGTGGGTTCAAGTCCCACTCCAAAGCCTTGCGCACAAAAATCTAGGCTAACACTGCGGTGCAGTACTGAGGGAGTGCCGCACTGTCGGAGGAGTCGTCTTCGAATGAGACGTTAAACCGAGGTCCCGTCTGCTCTCTCAAGTAGATGTAAAAAAAATCCCATGGCACTATTTCAAATAATAACAGGGGAGTTATCTGTCATGTATTCAACCAGCATTGTAACCCATGTATAAACTGACAAGTTGTACACTGTGAGAACAATGACCACTAGGTGGTGAACTTGTGGGAGACACTCCTAACCTGGACCTTCAGGTATAAAAGGGGAAGCTACACCCACCTTCATCACTTGAGTGCTATGGAATAAAGGATAGGTCACAGACTGACCTCTCAAGCATTTATACTGTATAGTAAGAACGTATCAATGGCAACGAGAAACTGGGATTTAAGCCACGCGAGCATGGCCACTAGCAGAACAGATGAGAGGTACTGTGTTAAGGAATGGTTGGGAAAGAGAATCAACATTGTTAAAGCAGCACACAGTTCTCCAGGCAGACAAGGGCAGTCAGGCATGCCCCAACATGTAGTCGAACCCAGGGGGGGAGTTCAACAGAAACAATGGCTAGCTGAATGGCGATTCACGCCATTGCAAGGGACAATGCGGCCAGTAATGGGGCCATCAACACCTGTCAATGGCGCACTTAAGGACAGTCACAGAGGCAGTCAGAGACGATCGACTGGCAAGGGACCTTTTGTTTCCAGCAACAGTTCATGTTGGAGGTGTGGAGGCACACACTCAGCCGGAGTTTGCAGAGATGAACAAAATATCTGCAGAAATTGCAGAAATGAACACTGGGGAAAATCGCTGGAAGCTGAAGTTCAGCGAGTTCATGTGGAGCACGTATACAGTTCATACACCAGGACACCACCGATAATGATGAAAGTGCTCCTCAATGGCATCCCAGTATCAATGGAGCTGGACACGGGGGCCAGCCAGTCCTGATGAGTATCAAACAGTTCGAAAAGTTGTGGGTGTCCAAGGCCAGGAGGCCAAAATTATCGCTGATTGACGCACAGCTACGGACTTGCACAAAGGAGATCATTCCGGTGCTAGGCAGCGCCACGGTAGTCGTGACCCACAAAGGTTCGGAGAACAGGTTGCCACACTGGATTGTCCCAGGGGACGGTCCCGCACTACTGGGGACGAGTTGGCTTGCTGTCATGAACTGGAAATGCGGCGATGTCAGTGCAATTTCCTCTGTGGAGCGAGTATCATGCTCACAGGTCCTGGACAAATTTGACTCACTGTTTCAACCCGGCATTGGCACTTTCATGGGGACCAAGGTAGTGATTCACATAAACCCGGACGCCAGACCAGTACACCACAAGGCCAGAGCGGTGCCGTACGTGATGCGGGAAAAGATAGAAGGCGAATTGGACCGCCTGCTGAGGGACGGCATCATCTCGCCAGTCGAATTCAGTGACTGGGTGAGCCCGAATGTGCCGGTGCTCAAGGCGGATGAGTCGGTCAGGATATGTGGTGATTACAAGGCCACCATCAATCGGGTGTCACTCCAAGACCAGTACCCGCTACCGAGAGTGGAGGACCTCTTTGCAACTCTATCCGGTGGCAAACCTTTTTCAAAATTGGACCTGACCTCAGCTTACATGACCCAGGAGCTGGCGAGTGAGTCGAAGAAGCAAAAGTAGCTTATACCTCCAGAAGTCTGTCCCAGGCAGAAAGGGGCTATTGGATGGTAGAAAAGGAGGCGCTTGCATGTATATATGCGGTAAAGAAAATGCACCAGTACCTGTTTGGCAGGAAATTTGAGCTGGAGACAGATCACAAACCCCTAACGTCCCTTTTGGCCGACAACAAGGCCATAAATGCAAACGCATCGGCCTGCATACAGAGATGGGCACTCACGTTAGCCGCCTATGACTATACAATTCGGCATAGACCGGGCACCGAAACCTGCGCCGATGCACTCAGCAGGCTCCCACTAGCCACCACTGAGGGGGCTACCGAGCATGGTGCTGAGATGGTCATGGCTGTTGAAGCTTTCGGAAGCGAAGGCTCACCCGTGACAGCCCGTCAGATTAAAATCTGGACAAATAGAGACCTGCTATTGTCTTTAATCAAGAAATGTGTCCTGAATGGGGACTGGGCAGCCACGTACGGGGCATGCCCTGAGGAATTTAAACCATTTCACAGGCGCAGGGACGAACTCTCGATTCAGGCCGATTGCCTACTGTGGGGAAACCGTGTAATCATGCCCCAGATGGGCAGAGAGGTGTTTATCAGAGAACTCCACAATGAGCACCTGGGCATTGTCATGATGAAGGCAATTGCCAGGTCACACGTTTGGTGGCCAGGGATAGACGCAGATCTGGAACTTTGTGTTCGCAGGTGCAACATGTGTGCCCAGCTGGGCAATGCGCCCAGGGAAGCCCCCCTTAGCCCTTGGTCCTGGCCCGCCAAGCCTTGGTCATGCATCCATGTGGACTACGCAGGTCCTTTCATGGGGAAAATGTTTTAGGTTGTAGTAGATGCCTACTCCAAATGGATCGAGTGTGACATTTTAAATTCAAGCACATCCTCTGCCACAGTAGAAAGTCTACGGGCAATGTTCGCTGCCCACGGTCTACCGGATATCTTGGTCAGCGACAATGGCCCGTGCTTCACAAGCACTGAATTCCAGGACTTCGTGGCAGGCAATGGAATTAACCATGTCAGAACTGCACCATTCAAGCCGGCCTCAAACGGCCAGGCGGAACGAGCAGTGCAAATAATCAGACGGGATGCTCAGAATCCAAGGGGGTTCCCTTCAAAGCCGCTTATCACGCTTCCTGTTGGCCTACAGATCCCGACCACACTCGCTCACAGGGGTTCCACCCGCAGAGCTGCTAATGAAAAGGACGCTCAAAACCAGGTTATCCCTTATACACCCCACCATGAAAGAAATTGTCGAGAGCAGGCGCCAGTCACAATGTGACGACCATGACAGGAATACGAGGGCTCGATGTATTGATGTAAATAACCCTGTCTTTGTCCTCAGCTACGATGCAGGGCCCAAATGGCTCGCAGGCACCATGCTTGCAAAAGAGGGGAATGGGATTCTGGTAGTTAAACTTACCAATGGACAAATCTGCCGCAAACACATGGATCAAACAAAAAGGAGGTTCAGCAACCCCATAGAAGAAGCAGAGGAAGAACACGATGTAGAGTTCACTCCACCACAGGTGACCGAACACCGGAACCAAGTGGAGGAGAGCCCAGTCACTGTGGGCAGTCCGGACAGGCCTGAGGCACCGCAAACAGCAGACACTCAGGCCAGCGCCCAACAACCGGAGCCCCAACTCAGGCGCTCTACAAGGGAGCGTAAACCACCAGAGAGACTCAACCTGTGATCCCAATAAGACTTTGGGGGGGGGGGGGGAGGTGATGTCATGTATTCAACCAGCATTATAATCCATGTATAAACTGACCTAAGTTGTACACGTGAGAACAATGACCACTAGGTGGTGAACTTTTGGGAGACACTCCTAACCTGGACCTTCAGGTATAAAAGGGGAAGCTCCACCCACCTTCATCACTTGAGTGCTATGGAATAAAGGACAGGTCACAGACTGACCTCCTCTCAAGCATGGGCCTTGTGTGCATTTATACTGTATAGTAAGGACGTATCTTGGCCCAGTGTCTTGGCCAATGCTTATCCCTTAATCAACTTCACTAAAAGCAGATTATCTGATCATTATCGCATTGCTGTTTGTGGGAGCTTGCTGTGTGAAAATTGGCTGCTGTATTTCCTACATTATAACAGTTACTACACTTCAAAAGTATTTCATTGGCTGTAAAACGCGTCGGGATGTTCGGTGGTCGTGAAAGGTGCTATATAAATGCAAGTCTTTTCTTTCTTTAATAGATGCAGATTTATATAGCTCTTTTAAGAGGATCGATCAACACAGTATGAACTGCTTTTATTGGCACTCCTCATCATATCTATTGACTGCTTTGTCACGGCGGTATAGGGTGAATTGATTTGCGGTTAAATTCGACAGTATAGCACTCCCAGGTTCAGGCCCTGCTAACGCATGGCTTGGCCCTCCAGTATACTAAAGAATGAGAGCCAGCTTCACCCCTCATGTGACATGCAGGTTTGTTCTGTAACAGGGGGATAAAGTTACAAAGCACACTCTTCCTTCAACTATCTCATCATGCCTTCATTCCTTTTATTTTAGTTTTGACCTTTAGCACACTAACTGTGTACAAGAAATATCACTGCATCGAAGGTTTAAGAAAAAAATTTAAATGGGTTATATTGGTAGATTAGTGCTTTGACATCTCAGGCAGATTGTGGAAGGATCGCCCTGATTTGAGAAGTTATGTAGCGCATTTCAGGACCACCGGACAACTCAGACACTTTACAGCCAATGAAGTACATTTGCAGTGTAGTCACTGTTGTAATGTAGGAAGCGTGGCAGCCAATTTGCGTACAGCAAGCTCCCACAAACAGCAATGTGATAATGACCAGATAATCTGGTTTTTTTTGTGATGTTGGTTGAAGGATAAATATTGGCCAGGACACTGGGGATAACTCCCCTGCTATTCTTCGAAACAGTGCCACGGGATCTTTTACATCCACCTGAGAGGGCAGACGGGGCCTCGGTTGACGTCTCACCTGACAGACGGCACTTCCGACAGTGCAGCACCCCCTTAGCACTGCACTGGGAGTGTCAGCTTAGATTTTTTGTGCTACAAGTGGGACTTGAACCCCTGGAGTGGGACCTGACTCAGAGGTGAGGGTGCTACTCACGGAGGCACAGCTGACACTGTTGCCAATTGTTCTAATACACTATGCAGTGAAGTACTCTGCTAAGCCTTGGGTGTCCACCCTCAAAGCCTCCTTGATAAAGTGGAACATCCTCATCGACACCTGGGAGTCCCTGGCCAAAGACCGCCCTAAGTGGAGGAAGAGCATCCGGGAGGGCGCTGAGCACCTCGAGTCTCGTCGCCGAGAGCATGCAGAAAACAAGCACAGGCAGCAGAAGGAGCGTGCGGCAAACCTGTCCCACCCACCCTTTCCTTCAACCACTGTCTGTCCCACCTGTGATAGAGACTGTAATTCCCGTGTTGCACTGTTCAGTCACCTGAGAACTCACTTTTAGAGTGGAAGCAAGTCTTCCTCGATTTTGATGGATTGCCTATGATGACGGTGATCCTTGGACTGCTACAGATGGTTTCTGCTGTTTTTTTAAGTAGACAATCAGGCTAAAAGTCAACACAACGCGACACAACGCTAGATTCCTAGTAAATGAACATCAAGTAACCAGCAGTGAATCACAACATGGGAATAATATTGCAAATATATGACAGCAATTTTAAGCAAACCAATGACTGCCCGTATGAGACAACACCATCATCAGACTTCAGTTTTAAGGTCAATCATTCAGATATTAGTCTTTAATTTCTAAAAATATAACACAGATGAAAACACTCTTGGTTATCTTTGTCAACAGTTGGAGCGAGGAGAGAAGACTG
Organism: Pristiophorus japonicus; assembly: GCF_044704955.1. Taxonomy (NCBI): domain Eukaryota; kingdom Metazoa; phylum Chordata; class Chondrichthyes; family Pristiophoridae; genus Pristiophorus; species Pristiophorus japonicus. Next base: position 12,175,237 of record NC_091998.1, on the reverse strand, counting down.
AAGAGTTCAAAATGCCGATCTTTGTGAAGACCCTCACTGGTAAGACCATCACCCTTGAAGCCAAGTGACACAATAGAGAATGTCAAAGCCAAGATCCAGGACAAAGAAGGTATTCCACCAGACCAACAGCGTCTGATCTTTGCTGGCAAGCAGTTAGAAGATGGTCACACTCTATCTGACTACAACATTCAGAAAGAATCTACCTTCCACAGTTTCTCCACTGCGATCAGGTGCCTCGGCCCACAGCCTTTTCATTCAAACAGCTTGAGAGTTACTTCTTGCTTTCTGTGCTTCCCATGGATGGAAAATCAATGAAGACGACATAGAAACACCACTGTAAACATATAGAACTGGGACAGCTGTAATATACTCAACAGTAGGGAGTTACAAAAGTTCATTTCTCACGCGTTACTTCCTACTGATACGATTTTTTTTACATGGTCACAGGCACATGTTTTATTATCTAAGATCAAAATAATACTCTGGAGAATGGACACTTGTTTCCAAGGTTGCTTCCATTAACAGCAAATCTACAGTTAAGCAGAATGGCAGGTTCAGGAAAGCGATTTCCTATCTTTGAATGGAAACTCTTCACTTCAGCAGATGCTAGGACTTCACCATCTCCTTGTCAGGAGCTAATCGTCCCTTCTCTTGATTTATGTTTCGGAGTGTAGGAACTTTGAGCTTGCTGTTCAGAACAGCAGTTACGGAAAGTGTATTCCATTTGCAGGAGAAAATATTGTACTGTGTCACCTCTAAATACATGACAAGATGTTGACTTTTAGGAGCCTTATGGTTCTACACTTGCATAGATACCAAATAAGGCATTATTTGAGGCACTAAGGGGCAGGCAGTTTGCTTGGTAACATAAGAACATGAGAAATAGGAGCAGGAGTAGGCCATTTGGCCCCTCGAGCCTGCTCCGTCATTCATTAAGATCATGGCTGATCTGATTTTGGCCTCAACTCCACTTCCATGCCCGCTCCCCGTAGCTCTTGAATCCCATAACGCTCCTGTGAAGCACCTTGGGACGTTTTACTATGTTAAAGATGCTATATAAATGCAAGTTGTTGTTGAATAGGCTGCAAATTTGTTTCCTCGCTCTGGCGCTAACATTGATAAGTACTGCGGCACTTTTAAGGGACTGCAGGACCGAGTTTGGGTAGAGGCTGGTATTCGTGTTTGCCACACAGTGGCTTGAGTCAGTTGCCAGCAGCCTCGCCTCTGCATCAGAAGATCGTTGGTTCAAGCCCCACCATTGGGTCTTGTGTGCCAAATCTAGGCTGGGGGCTTAGTGCATTAGTGAGGAAGTGCTGCATTGTCAGAGGTCAGATATCCAATAGGGAATTCAGAAGAAAATTCTTTACCCAGAGAGTGGTGAGAATGGTTGAAGCGAATAGTATCGATGCATTTAAGGGGAGGCTAGACAAGCATATGAGGGAGAAGGGAATAGAGGGTTATGCAGATAGATTTAGATGAGGAAAGACGGGAGGAGGCTCGAGTGGAGCATAAACACCGGCACGGACTGGTTGGGCCAAATGGCCTGTTTTTGTGCCGTATATGCTATGTAATCATATGTCTTGACCCTTTGGGTGGGAAGTTAAACCAAGGTCCTATCTACCTGAGCTGTAATGAGACCACTGCTGTTAAATAGGTATTTAGCGTATTTGATACTAATACACCAGAAGAAAAATCATATTTTGTGAAGATGTTTTGCCCGTCATCAATTTTTTCCCCTTCCCTTCTCAAGACGTTGGCTCTTTGCAGGGATTTGAATCCTTGGATCCCAACTGCTCTTTGGTATTTCATGTTTCCAGGACAAAGCAGCCCGCTTGATCGGCCCCCCATCCACCACCTTCTTTTACGTCCACCTGAGAGGGCAGACGGGGCCTCGGTTTAATGTCGCATGCGAAAGACTGAAAGACGGCACTTCCGACAGTGCAGCACTCCCTCAGCACTGCACTGGAGCTTCAGCCTGGATTTATGTGCTCAAGTCTGTGGAGTGAGAACTTGAACCTGATCTTTCCAATGACAAGTCTTAGCAAATCCTGCAAGGTTACAATGGAGATGCCCATGGCTGAGCGAGACCTTGCATGTTGGGAGTGCCATTCTAAGACCAATGCAAAGGCAGCTTTAGATTGATGTTCTGGGGTCATCTTATCGATGTCAAGGTGCTGCAGACAGGGTCGGATTAACCATGGGGCTGCAGCCTCAGGCCCACCAAAGAACATAGCCCTACCAAGTAGGCTGAATAGAATAGGCAATGACAGGAAAAACGAGACCTATGTACACTAATGTACCTATTTGTACCACACTCGATCAGCTCCGCTGGGCAGGCCACACTGTCCGCATTCCAGACACGAGACTCCCAAAGCAAGCGCTCGACTCGGAACTCCTTCACAGCAAACGAGCCAGAGGTGGGCAGAGGAAACGTTGCAAGGGCATCCTCAAAGCCTCCTTGATAAAGTGCAACATCCTCACCGACACCTGGGAGACCCTGGCCAAAGACCGCCCGAAGTGGAGGAAGTGCATCCGGGAGGGCGTGGAGCTCCTCGAGTCTCGTCGCCGAGAGCATGCAAAAATCAAGTGCAGGCAGCGGAAGGAGCGTGCGACAAACCTGTCCCATCCACCCTTTCCTTCAACGACTGTCTGTCCCACCTGTGACTGTGGCTCTTGTATTGGACTGTTCAGCCACCTAAAGACTCATTTTAAGAGTGGAATCAAGTCTTCCTCGATTCCGTGGGACTGCCTATGATGATGATATATACAGAACAGAATATATGTACTGGCTTGTTTTATTTCATATATTATTGAGAGAAATTTGAGTATGTAGGTATAGGAATCTAGTATTGCAATGTTACCAGAACCAGAATATATACTTACTGATACAGAATATATGATTTCATTGTTGAATACACTGGCCTATGTTTTCAGACTCAGAATCAGAATCATATACGTAATGTAATGAACATGAACAAAGATAACTATCGTCCCATTGGGATCAGTTTGCTGCGGGCCCATCCGGCTCTGACTACAGATCTATCTGCTTGGCCACTGAGACTTGTCTTTTTCTTTCTCTCCATTATTTGAATTTGTAGTTCTTTGGCGATGTGGTGCGCCAGCCCAGTCAGAAAACTGAACTCATGATGATCTTACGAATGCTAAAGTTCTGTTTATGCAGCGTAAACACAAAAGGCGTTTACTTTAAAATTCTCATCTTCTGATATCTCAATCTGTTGTGAACTTGGTGTACCCAGACATGGGCTTAGACTTTCTTCACTAGCTACATGAGATAAATCTACTCTTTTTTTTTCGAAAAGACAAACCATTCAAGACAGCTTCACTACATTTCAAGTGCGTTCCTTTTCTCTTGGGTTCAAGTAAGTTTCCCCCCCCCCCCCCCCCCCGCCCTCTCGCTCAAATCTCCTTTAACCCATTTTTCAGATGAGCGGGCGACCTTGTGCAGCCAATCGTGCTTGTTTTCAGTTTGTTGCTAAGTGATCTCATCTGACCTGTGGGTCAGAATCATTTGCTCCCTCTTAACTCCTAGTTTGCCAAATCAAGATTGCATTCTAATTTCATTAGATTAAAACTGGTGACATCTCCGCCCACTGCCGGCGAGTTTTCTGGGCGGTCTCCCCTGCGAGCGAGTTTGGTGGAGGCCTCCCACCGGTGGGGAGTGAAGACCGCTGGGGACCGCCCGCTGTCGTCCGTCGGTGCGCAATGCGGGTAAGTGTCCTCCCGCCCGCCGAGCTGCCAGTTTGGCCTGGACGGGAGTCCACTGAAGCAGGGGGAAGGACTGCCACGTGGAGACAGGTCTAACCTCAACGGGTAAGTAAGAAGACCATCAAAAAAAAAAGGTTAGTAAACTTCTTTTCTTTTTTTTTTTCCAGTGATTCAGGTGGATGGGGTCCCCTGAAGGTTTTCCAGTGTTTTTTTTCGGAAAATGTTACTTTTTTATCTGTTTCCTGCCATCACCCCCAACTGCCTCGCCCCCCCTCCCCCTTCCCCCTGGGCCTGACTCAATCCTCAGAGGTACTTTGCCAAGGATTGCATTTGCCGCCGAGAATGGGAGCTGCCTCCCATTGCCGCCCAGATTCAGGGCGTAAGTCGCATTTTTGCCGCCAGGCAGTCTTTCCAGGACTTTTTCAAGAAACTTCCGCCCTAAAGTCCCGTCAGGATCTCAGTGGTCCTTTGGGCGGAGTTTAGCTTCCACCAGGGTCGGGGCCCTGGTTTCTCCACCACGAGCTACACTCAATTTGGCAGATTGCTTATTGTGGACTATCCTGAAATCTAAAGGTACTTTTATTCTATTGCTTGTCTCATTGGGATTTCAGCTGGCTTCCAGCATTTACATCACCAAGTCCCGTTCTCCTTTCCCAGCATCAGAGTTGTCGGCCCAGTTTTTTTGTGGGTCTGTGATTCTGTCACTGGAATAAGGGAGCTTGATTTAGCAGGGTACCTTCTGGCCTCCCAGGATCCAAACTAGACAAACGTTGAGAGTGGCTTAAGAAACAAATAATAATTATTTAAAGGTTTCTAGATGGCTTAATATACTGGAATAAAAGATAGATATGTGTTATGTTGCTATTGTGCCATCCATGCAGTAATAGAAGAAAGACAGACTTTGATTTATATAGCGCCTTTCATGACCACCAGACGTCTCAAAGCGCTTTACAGCCAATGAAGTACTTTTGGAGTGTAGTCGCTTGCAATGTGGGAAACGCGGCAACCAATGTGTACACAGCAAGCTCTCACACACAGCACTGTGATAATGACCCAGATAATCTGTTTTTTTTTGTTATGTTGATTGAGGGATAAATATTGGCCAAGCCACTGGGAATATCTCCCCTGCTCTTTTTCGAAATAGTGCCATGGGATCTTTTACTTCCACGAGAGAGCAGACGGGGCCTCGGTTGAACGTCTCATCCAAATGACGGCACCTCCGACAGTGAGGCACTCCCTCAGCACTGCACTGGAGTATCAGCCTAGATTTGTGTGCGCAAGTTCCTAGATTGGGACTTGAACCCACGACCTTCTGGCTCAGAACTGAGAGTGCTGCCAACTGAGCTGCAGCTGACACTGTGATGTCAGTATCATTCTTTCCTATCTGGGGAAGCCAACCCAATCTCTTCTGAACAGGATACACAGACAAAGCACCTGATAGACAATACTTCTCTCGCTCTTGGCCTTCACCCTCTCTCTCCAGCGTAACTTTTCTTGTCTTCTGTTTTTAATCACTATTGTCATTGGCTCTTTGAACGTTCTCCGCTTGTTTCCCCCAAACCTCCAATACCTGTTTTACACATTCTTCCTCTCCTGCGCATCCTCATTGTAAGGAAATGGGGCATCATCAACCCTACTCTAGCTCACTCTTTCGCAGCAGTGTGGAATGCCTTGCTGTCCTCAGTCTTTGTCCCTCCTGCACAATCTGCAAAATCCAAGCTCGGCAATAATTGACCACAATTTGATTTGCCTCATTTTTTGTTTGTTAACTTATTTAGCATCGCACACTCTGGACTGAAGTTTCTCAGAAATAGTCGTTAAAACTAGCGACGTAAAAAAAGTTGGCCTTGATAGTTTGACTACTTCTAAAATAATATCTTCAGCCAGGAGTGGAGCCAACCCATACCAATACACTTCTCTTTCGTCTGCATGTAACTGCACCCAGTGCGGAATAAGACTGGAAGAAACTTGCATTTCAAGGCCAGTGTCCTGTTTTATACAGATTACTGATGGGTGGTAGTGGAGGGGGTGGGGGGGGGGTGGTGGTGGGGTGGGATGGGATGGGGGGTGGAGGGGGTTGGGTGGGGGAGGGTTGGGTTGGGAGGGGCGGTGGAGAGGGGATGGAGTGGGGGGGTGTTGGGTGGGATAGGGTGGGAGGGGTGGTGAGGATGGGGGGGGGTGTTGGGAGGGGGTGGGGGAGGGTGGGGTGGGGGGGTTTGGGTGGCCATGCCCAACCACAAGATCCTACAAGTGCCTTCCCAACCAAAAGAAGGATAGTCCACCCAAACTAATGAAACACAAATGAAGTGTACCTGATAGCTCAATTTCCACAAAGGGTATGATGCTCTGGAGATAATGTAGCGTGGACTTTATACTGGTCTCATTTAGCCCCTGGCACTGTGTAAATATGTGGTTCGAGTGGCGCCTATATCTTCCTTTGATCTGCAGTACTTGGTTGAGGCACAAGGGATTGCCAGTGTGATGACGTGAACCATCAAACTGCCTTATGTCTCGTGTGCAAAATATTATACAATTTAAAAACAACAGGAAATGCTGGAAATCACTCAGCAGCTCAGGCAGCATCTGTGGCGAGAGAATCAGAGCTAAAGTTTCAGGTCAACGAAAAATATTGCAAATTATTGTTTTTGAGCTGCTTGATGTCAAAATAATATCTGTTCCTCGTGCTATGCGTGGCATACGGACTTCACCATGGGTCTAATCCTTAGACCCATAGGGTGCAATCTTCTCAAAGGACAGTATTTGTAGTGTCAGCTTTACAGAGATAGGCCACTGTTAGCTATATAATCATTCAGTTTCGTGTGGGGATTAAAAGCATGTAGTGCTTTTAATATAATACGCTTTAAGAAGGACATAAGTATACCGAAAACCAGGATAATGGATTGGAGAAAAGCTGATTTTGAGGGGCTGAGAATAGAACTTGGGAAAATATAATGGCCGACAGTATTGGCAAGAAACGGTGTGGAACAGCAATGGGAAACATTTAAAACGGTGTTCAACAGAGTGCAGGAACAAGATATTCCACTAAAAGGAAAGAACAAACTAAACACTAATGAGATTCTATGGATGAATAAAGCCATAAGGGAACAAATGGGGGTAAGGAAACAGGCAGACTTTAAGTACATAGCAGGGGAGTGCATTATAAGGGAGAATATGAAAAGATTAGGAGAGAAGTTAAAAAAACAATTAGGAAGGCAAAGAGGAATTATGAAATTAAATTACCAAGGAACATAAAACATAATAGTAAAATGTTTTACAAGCACATCAATAAAAAGAGGAAGGTTGGGTTGGGAAGAGGGCCATTGAGGGATAGACAGGATAATACCACAGATAACGAGAGAAATGGCAGAAATATTAAATAATTATTTTGCTTCAGTATTTACCTGGGTGATAGACCAGGTGAACATGACATTGGATGATGAGATTAGTAATGAGATACGTGCATTTAAAATAAAAAGAGGGGATATATTAAATAAACTAATCAAACTCAAACAGGATAAAATCCCTGGTCCGGATGGATTGCATCTACGCATTTTGAAAGAGATAGCAGAGGCATTACTACATGTATTTAATAATTCATTAGAAAAAGGTGTAGTGCCAGAGGACTGGTGGATAGCCAACGTAATACCTATATTTAAGAAGGGGGATAGAACTTGTCCAGGGAATTATAGACCAGTCAGCTTAACATCGGTGGTAGGAAAAATGAAGGAATGCCGACTAAAGGAGAAAATAAAATAACATCTAGAAATGAAAAATATAATAATGACTAGTTAGCATGGCTTTTCAAAGGGAAAGTCTTGCTTGAGCAACCGCATTGATTTTTTTTGACGAGGTAACAGAGCGAGTAGACAATGGTAGTGCAATAGATGTAATTTATCTAGATTTTCAAAAGGCCTTTGATAAAGTACCCCATAATAGACTGATGAACAAGGTCAGAGAATGCAGAGTCAGGGGACAAGTAGCAGAATGGATCGCTAGCTGGCTTCAAGGCAGAAAGAGAGTAGGGGTAAAGGGTAGCTATTCACCGTGGCAGAAGGTGGGTACTGGTGTTCCACAAGGATCAGTGCTGGGACCACTGTTGTTCACAATTTATATTAATGATTTAGACTGAGGCGATAGTCAACACTGAGGAGGACTGCAACAAATTACAGGAGGACATTAATAAACTTGCAGAATGGACATATAATCGGCAAATGAAGTTCAACACAGATACATGTGAGATATTACATTTTGGTCGGAAGAATAAGGAGGTCACTTATTACGTTGAGGGTGTGAGTCTGGGTGGGGTAGAGGAACAAAGGCATCTGGGAGTACCAATACACCAATCACTAAAAGGTGTGACACAGGTTAGCAAGGCCATAAAAAGCAAACCAAGAACTAGGGTTTATTTCTAGAGGTATAGAATTGAAAAGTAGGGAAGTTATGCTACACCTGTATCGAATCTTGGTTAGACCACACTTGGAGTACTGTGTACAGTTCTGGTCGTCATATTATAAAAAGGATATAGAGGCACTGGAGAGCGTATAGAGAAGATTTACAAGGATAATACCAGAAATGCGAGGGTATACATATCAGGAAAGGCTGAACAGCCTGGTTCTCTTGAAAAAAGGCTGAGGGTGACCTAATAGAGATCTTAAAAATTATGAAAGGTATTGTTAGAGTGGATACATAGAGAGTGTTTCCACTTATGGGGAAGAGCATAATTATAGGCCATCAATATAAGATAGTCACTAATTAATTCAATAAAGAATTCAGAATAAACTTCTTTACCCAGAGAGTGGTGAGAATGTGGAACTCACTACCACAGGGAGTGGTTGAGGTGAATAGTATCGATGCATTTAAGAGGAGGCTGGACAAGTATACGTGGGAGAAGGGAATAGAGGTTTATGCTGATAGATTTTGATGAGGAATGACGGGAGGAGGCTCGAGTGAAGCATAAACGCCGGCATGGACTGGTTGGGCCAATTGGCTTGTTTCTGTGCCGTATATCCTGTGTAATCCTGTGTAGTTCAACCTTCTAAAGTAGACTTTCCTGGTTCAAGAGCCTGCGTTTAAAAAAAAAAATTCTCTCTCAACTTAAATATTTTGTATCACACCTCTATCTGCTAAGCACCTGTGGTGAGAAAAACAGAATTAACGATTCAGATCGATGAAGTGCCGTAACCTACAGGACTACGGAGCAAGAGCTGGAAAGTGGGATTAGGCTGGATAGCTCTTTTTCGGTTGGTACAGACATGATGGGCCGAATGGCCTCCTTCTGTGCTATAAGTTTCTATGATTCTAAGACCAATTCTATTCCTTTAAGCTTTTACAAATTAATTGTCTGTGACAGCTACCCTGTAATCTGCTCTGAAGTTGGTGTATCAAGACACAATTATAACCCAACTAGAACCATAACAACAACCAGAAAGCACAATGGTTTCCTCTGCCTAGATGGAAAACCTGTGCAACAGAGAACTTTCTTCTAACCTCTCTTGATGCAGCACTGTGATTTACACAGTATCGTCAAAGTAAACCCTCAACTCAAGCTGGTTAACTCTCAAAGTTCCATAACATGAGTGCTGAATATATCTTCAGTGCTATTGTCAAATTTATGTTCCACCTTATCAGACTATTCCAATGAGGATTGACTAAATTTTGGGTACATCCCTATCAAAGAAACCTGTGATATCATCATCATCATAGGCAGTCCCTCAGAATCGAGGAAGACTTGCTTCCATTCTAAAAATGAGTCCTTAGGTGGCTGAACAGTCAAATACGAGGACCACAGTCCCTGTCACAGGTGGGACAGATAGTCATATCTGTGATAACAGCCATCACAACATCCCATATATTGGCGGGTGATGTCACTAAGGGGCAGCAGGTAGATAAGGATGAAGAGAGGACCTCGAGATAGTTTTGTGTCAGAGTAGGAGAGGGGTTGGAAGCTAGAATCTCACCCTTGTGTCAGCCATGGCTCAGTGGGCAGCACTTTCGCCTCTGAGTCAGAAGGTTGTGAGTTCGAGTCTCACTCCATGGACTGGAACACATAAATCTAGGCTGACGCTCCCGTGCAATGCTGAGGGAGTGCTGCACTGTCGGAGGTGCCGTCTTTCGGATGAGACGTTAAACCGAGGCCCCGTCTGCTCTCTCAGGTGGGCGTAAAAGATCCCATGGCACTATTTCGAAGAAGAGCAGGGGAGTTCTCCCCGGTGTCCTGGGCCAATATTTATCCCTCAATCAACATAACAAAAAAAAATAGATTATCCATTCATTATCACATTGCTGTTTGAGGGAGCTTGCTGTGCGTAAATTGGCTGCCGTGTTTCCCACATTACAACAACGACTACACTTCAAACATACTTCATTGGCTGTAAAGTGTTTTGAGACGTCCGGTGGGTGTGAACGGCGTTGTAGAAATGTAAGTCTTTTTTTGTTTTCCTTGTGTTTTATTTTCAAATGCGAGAGGGATGAGCTGATCAGACAATAAATCTTTGCTTGTCTTCTGTTCGGGAGTTCGAGATAGGTGCTCAAAGACTTCCCCAGATGTGGACTGGTAAAGACGAGAGGGTCAACCGAGAAAACCATACTCTGTACGTTTCAGTGCTCTATGTTCACTAGAACCATATTGCATTAGACATGAGTTGCTGCACTGCGCTCCGTTATCTAATATAGACGAGCTTTACTACTGCCCCAGAATAGATAGTAAATACATCCAGATAGCACGGGGTTTAAATTGCATTCCATTCATCACTGTCCACCATGGAATGCTGGTTAAAAACAGACAACACGAAGTAATTCTTCTATCCATATTGTAAAGAATAACACATTATACACTGTTAAAGTCGCACTGCTTCTTGGAATTCATTTCAGTTTTCTGTTTTATTGCTGGATGCATTTACTGCCTCGTAACACACCACAGACTGTGATCTTTTTTTATAATGAATTGCTGGGCCTTTTCCACCACCGTACCGGGTACAGTGTCTGCTGTTCGCTGTTAGTAGCAAACATAGACACATGTTTATGATTTCACTATAAATAGTCAACAGGAAATAAGAAATCTTCTCCAATAGCAAATACGTCACAGCCATTAATTTATCGGTGTGGACGTCGTCAGATGCCATTTACAGTGAATTCTCGAGCTATTAATGGCTGCTGTAACACTCACTACTTTAGGGTGGGGAAAGGGGACTCTAGGATGGAATAAAACTCTACAGGCAGTTGTATGGAAATAGAAACCATCACGTGTTAGTTCTAAGAGTGGTAGGTCCCTTGCCTCTGAGATCAGGCCCCACTCCAGAGACCTGAGTGCATGATCTAGGCTGACACTCCAAGTGGAGATGGTGCCGTCTATCGGACTGTCGTTAAACCGAGGACCCGCCTACCCTCTCAAGTGAATGTCAGAAAGGCCACGGCAGTATTTGAAGAGGTATCCTGGTCAACAATTTAACCCTCAAACAGATCATCTGGTCATTTATCTAATTTGCTGTTTGTGGGACTTTGCTGTGTGCAAATTGGCTGCCAAATTTATCCACATAACGTTTAAAAGTAACTATTGGCCGTAAAATGCATTGGGATATCCTGAGTATGTGAAAGGCAGGACTGTACATAAATGCAAGCTCGATCTTTACGGCGCAATAGTCACTCAGGCATCCATCGAATAATTTAATGTGTAAAAAATGAAATGTCATCTCTGATTCTGTACTGAGCTCCAAGAAAGTAAGCCTTGCGTTTATACAGCACCTTGTCATGTCCTTCAGAAAGGTCCCAGCAGGTTTTATACAATGCGCTACAATACTTTGAAATGCAGTTGCTGTTATTATATGGGTAAATATGGCACCCCCATTTAGTCCACAGTACAAAAAAAAAGAAAGCAAGACTTGCATTTATATAGTGTCTTTCACGACCTCAGGATGTCCCAAAGCACTTTACAGCCAATGAAGTACTTTTGAAGTGTAGTCGTTGTTGTAATGTGGGAAACGTGGCAGCCAATTTGCGCACAGCAAACAGATGTTGGCCAGATAATCTGTTTTTTTAGTGATGCTGATTGAGGGATAAATATTGGCCAGGACACCGGGGAGAACTCCCCTGCTCTTCTTTGAAATAGTAGCCATGGGATCTTTTACATTAACTTGAAAGGGCAGACAGGGCCTCGGTTTAACGTCTCATCTGAAAGACAGCACCACCAACAGTGCGGCACTTCCTCAGCACTGCACTGGGAATGTCAGCCTAGATTTATGTGCTCGAGTCCCTGACTGCAGAGGGACTTGAACCCACGACCTTGTGTCTCAGAGACGAGTGTGCTACCCACTGAGCCAAGGCTGACACTAAGGCCCCACAAACAACAATGATGTGAACCAGCCATTCAGTTTTCAGGGTATCTTTGAGGGAGAAATGTTGGTTCTGACACCAGGAGAACCTCTTTCTCTTCTTCCCAAAAGCAACATGTGATCTTTGATGTTTCTTGAACTACTGGATAGCCTGGTGACTCTGTTCCACGTCTCCTCCAATAGACGAAGCGATGTTAAAGAGAGCGTGAATGCACAGTAAAGTTTTCTCTTTCATCTACTATGGCGGGCTGCCCTATTCTTCTGATTAATAGGGAGATTGAGGGAGCGCAGCACTGTCAGAGATACCGTCTTTCGGATGAGACGTTAAACCGAGGCCCCGTCTGCCCTCTCAAGTGGATGCAGAAGATCCCATGTTACTATTTCGAGAAGAGCAGGGGAGTTATTCTCAGTGTCCTGGCCAATATTTATCCTTCAATCAACATAACAAAAAAAAACAGATTATCTGGTCATTATCACATTGCTGTTTGTGGGAGCTTGCTGTGCCTGGCTGCCACGTTTCCCACATTACAACAGTGACTACACTCAAAAAGTACTTCATTGGCTGTAAAGCGCTTTGAGACGTCCAGTGGTCGTGAAAGGCGCTGTATAAATGTAAGTCTTTCTTTCTTAAATGGCAAGAGCTTTATGCCAATTGACATCGCAGTAACTGTGTAATCAAGGTGCTAAATCTGCTAAGCTAATTGCTTGCTATGAACAGTGCCCCCCTACCCCAGCGAATGTGGAAACCAGCTCTGTCAGACAATCCATTTTCGAGAAATACTTTGGAATGTGAAATATTACCGCAGTGTGCACAAGCAAACAGTGAGCCCCTCCCCACCAGTGCCGGGACTGGTGAAACCCTCATTGTAATCTCTGCATCCTGGTGTATAGATGGAGGATTCTGATCACGCAAAACATCCTCCCAGTTCAGCTGAACAGGACCAGCTGTTTTCACAAAAGAAAAATCTGCACTGCTCTAACTCCATCTTCTTTAATGGTTTCTGAAAATGTGCTGTGCTCTTTCACTGGAATACACATATTTAGACCCTGGGGTTGTGCGGTTCACTTTGTGTTTGGATTCTGGTCCATAATGCAGACATTGCATGTTTGACATTCCAAGGCATGGGCGGTTTTTGGAGTACAGAGAAAGCCCAAGACAGTTTTTCTTTGTGAATGCAAACCTTTGATTTAAAAAAAAATTCTTTAAGCCCAATAGTTAGGGCAGGAAACTAATATTTTATTGAGTTACATTTCTCTTTGACCCGTATGAAAGAAAGATTTAGCGTTTTATCCGGTGTCTTTCGTAAAACATCTCAAAGTGCTTCACAGGCAATGAAGTACTAGTGACATGCATTCACTGCTACTGTCTCAACAAAATGGTGGCCATTTTGTGCAGAGTGAACCTTCTCGAACTGCAAAGAGGAGAACATCCAGTTAATCCGTTTTTTGTTGCACTGAGAGTTGAAAGTTTTCCCCAACACCGAGGCAACTCCTTGTCCTTCTCCATGGCGTGCCGTGGATCTTTTATCATCCAGCTGAACCAGTGAAACAGTCACCGTGGTGACAGAAAGGGTACCACCCTGCCAACTCCCCTGCTCTTCTGTGAAAATTGTCCTGGGATCTGTTATGTCCAGCCGAGAGGGCAGACTTGGTTTAACGCTTCAACCGAAAGACAGCACCTCCGACAGTGCAGCGCTCCTTCAGTGCAGTGTCAGCCTAGATTTTTGTGCTCAAGTCCCTGGAGTGGGACTCGAACCCACGACATTCTGACTCAAGAGGGCACATTCATTGTGCACATTGTTTGATATAATATTTGCGCAAGAGTTCCCAACTTGGGTTTGTACCATGCTTGATAGGAACAACATTGTGTTCCCCGTCTCCTCATACCAGCACACTACGGGGGGCAAATTCCCCTTTTTTATAGCCCCATTAATGGGACGCAACAAGGTTATCACCTGGGGGAAGAGGTTGATAGTTTTTGGGGAGATAGCGTTTTTGGAGCCCCCCGTGGGGGAAACTGCCCCGCGAGTGGCAAGGATGGCACTGGCCGATGTCACCACCAGATTTGCAAGTTGCAAAGCCGGCAGACATCCGCTGCTGGGGCACCCCTTGAAGGGAATGGCGCTTGCTCCGGGGGTCACCGTATTTTTCTGTCGGCTGTCTGTTCAGTTGGCCCGATAGGTGTCGCCATCCTGCAGCCCTGCACTTTGTTTTGGGGTGGCACTTTATCGCAGTGATTCGGTACAACTGAATGTCTCGCTGGGCCATTTCAGAGGGCAGTTTAGAGTCAACCATATTGCTGTGTGTCTGGAGTCACATGTAGGCTCAGTCCGGGTAATGACGGCAGATTTCCTTCCCTAAAGGACATCAGTGAACTAGATAGATTTTTACAATCCGATAGTTTCATGATCACCATTACTAATACTAGCTATGTGTTTAAAATCCAGATTTATTTAATTAATTGAATTTAAATTCCCCAGCTGCCGTGATGGGATTTGAACTCGCGTCTTTGGATTACTAGTCCAATAACGTTACCTCTACGCTACCGTGTCCTCAATGTGGGCTGAAGAGAAGGGCCAGTCATTAAACCCACTTCTCTTGCCCTCCGTCATTCGCTAGTCATCTCCCAGTCAGTGACCCAGCACAGTGGGGGCCGCCTAAAGGATTGCAGAGTACGCAGCGGCCCTCCCCTTTAATTGAAGGGGAGGGGCCTTCTGCCACGTCAGCGCTACGTGGAGCATTTGCGTAACCGGCGGGGCGCTGGACCCAGTGCTGCTCTACCGCCCCGGGAGCGCCTCCGATATCGCTCCGCCTCCAAATGGGGCGGGGGCCAATTTTGCCCCCCACGCCTATATTTACAGCCAGGTACAAGAGAGCTGGGTGACTGCTGTCGATGACCTCCCTCCGCACCTGTAAACCTAAACTTAGCCTGGACCAGAAAATCAGCTCCAGATGCGCAAAAAAGTGCCAGCAAAGACTGAAAATGCTGGAAATGCTCAGCGGGTCAGGCAGCATCTGTGGAGCGAGAAACAGAGTTAAGGTTTCAGGTCGATGGCCCTTTGTCAGAAGCGGATAAAGTTAAAGATGGAACAGGTCTTAAGCAGGTACAGAGGCTGGGCAACTAGGGAGGGGAGGAACGAATGAAAGTGGAAGGCAGGAGAGATTAAATGACAAAAGGGATGATGGTGTGAGGCAAAAGGGGGTGGTAATGGGACATTGTGATGTCTGTTCTGTGCTGGGTCACTGACTGGAAGATGACTAGTAAATGACGGGATTTAATGACTGGCCCTTCTCTTCAGTGCATATTGAGGTTATGGTAGCGTAGAGGTAACGTTATTGGACTCCAGAGACGCGAGTTCGAATTCCATCACGGCAGCTGGGGAATTTAAATGCAATTAATTAAATGAATCTGGACTTTAAACAAAAAGCTAGTATTAGTAATGGTGACCATGAAACTATCGGATTGTAAAAACTCAACTGGTTCACTAATGTCCTTTAGGGAAGGAACTCTGCCGCCCTTACCCGGACTGAGCCTACATGTGACTCCAGACCTACAGCAATGTGGTTGACTCTAAACTGCCCTCTGAAATGGCCCAGCGAGCTCCTCAGTTATACCAAACCGCTAGGATAAATTCACTGTGGGAGCACCTTCACCACACGGACTGCAGCGATTCAAGAAGGCAGCTCACCACCACCTTCCCAAAGGCAATTAGGGATGGGCATTAAATGCTGACCTTGCCAGCAATACTCACATCCGTTGAATCCTTATTTTCAAATCCCTCCATGGCCTTGCCCCTTCCCTATCTCTGTAATCTCCTCCAGCCCCACAACCCCCCGAGATATCTTCGCTCCTCTAATTCTGCCCTCTTGAGCATTCCTGATTAGAATCACTTAACCATTGGTGGCCGTGCCTTCTGTTGCCTGGGCCCCAAGCTCTGGAACTCCCTCCCTAAACCTCTCCGCCTCTCTACCTCTCTTTCCTCCTTCAAGACGTTCCTTAAAACCCGCCTCTTTGACCGTCGCCTGAGCTAGTTTCTCCTTATGCAGCTTTTTATCCCATAATAGTCCTGTGAAGCGCTATGGGACGTTTCACTATGTTAAAGGCGCTATATAAATACAAGTTGTTGTTGTGAATGAATAAATAATAAAGCATGGCTCCTACTAACTATCAACAGAGGAGTGCTGACACTAGCAGGTGCACAGGAGGGTTTGGTACGTGTCCACATTCTCAAACACAGAATCTAGGGAGAGCAATTACAGACGGTAGGGAAATGAAAAGCACAAAACCTTATAAAAATTGAGTGTCTCTGCTTCAATCCTTAATACTGTCGGTTTGAGCTCTACCACCACCAGTCATTCCAACCATTCATAGACGTACAGGTAATCACTGTTCAGATTAACTGCTTGCCCTTGGCGAGCATAAGAGGCGTTATTAATCTTGCCTAATGCATTACTATCTTCCACTGCCTAAACCCAAGTGTTCCTGTGCTGTCTGATCGCTCACTTTAGGAAGATTGGTGCAGTAAAGGCAGGAAATGCTGGGTCAGTGGAGGGGAAAAAAAGAAAGACTTGCATTTATATAGCGCCTTTCATGTTCTCAGGGCGTCCCAAAGTGCTTTACAGCCAATGAAGTACTTTTGAACTGTAGTCACTGTTGTAATGTTGGAAACGCAGCAGCCAATTTGTGCACAGCAAGCTCCCACCAACCGCAATGTAATAATGACCCAGATAATCTGTTTTAGTGATGATGATTGAAGGATAAATATTGGCCCAGGACACAAGCGATAACTCCCCTGCTCTTCTTCGAAATAGCACCATGTGATCTTTTACGTCCAGCTGAGAGGGCAGACGGGGCCTCGGTTTAACGTCTCATCTGAAAGACGGCACCCCCTCAGCACTGCACTGGTGCGCTCAAGACTCTGGAGTGGGACTTGACCCTACAAAGCGAGAGCCTTAGCGGGCTCTTGCAGACGGGCGCCCGTTGAAACAGTATCTGAGCTGACAGAAGCTGGAGCTTGCTGTTTCCAGCTGATCTAATCGCAGAGAGTTTTGAAGTGTGGAGTATAAGCAGAAAGAAGTGGAAGTTTCAGAGTGGCCACGTCATCGTTTGCCGTTCTCTGTTATTTTCACACCGCTCACAACCAAATTATGTAGAACTCAAAAAAAAAACATCAGATCTGTTGGAACGAAAGCCAACATGTGTTCTGAATTTGTATCCTTTTCCAGCTCTAATTTTCTTGCTTTATTAAAAGCCTTTGAGTGGAAGGTTTTCGTGAAGCATTCTGTTCAAAATGTTCAATCTAGTTCAGCCATTTAATGTGATTGACTATTAAGTACACAGTGCACTTGAGATCGAGCCACCGAGTTAGAGTTTGGCTCTCTAACTTTTAAGACGTGAGATTTATCAAAATTAAATTGAGCAATTCACTGGTTCTAAAAATGCATTCAGGCCTAAGATGGCTTTGTTTTTTTTAAAAATAATTCCCGCCACAGCATATTATACGGTTCGTAAAATTAAGTTTTTAAAGAAAGTGAACAATCTGCACCACCAAGTGACAGAATGCGGATGGCCCATCATTCTCCACACACTGAGCTTTCAATCTCTACTCGGACGAAACGTTAAACCGAGGCCCCATCTACTCTCTCAGGTGGACGCAAAAGATCCCACGGCACTATTTCAAAGAAGAGCAGGGAAGTTATCCCCGGTGTCCTGGTCAATATTTATCCTTCAATCAACGTAACAAAACAGACTATCTGGTTATTGTCACATTGCTGTTTGTGGGAGCTTGCTGTGCGCAAATTGGCTGCCGTGTTTCCTACATTACAGCAGTGACTACACTTCAAAAAGTTGTCTGTCTTTCCTTCTGGCTGTCTTTCCTTCTGTCTCTCTGTCTGTCTGTCTCTCTGTCTGTCTGTCTCTCTCTCTGACACTCTGTCTCTCTGTATCTCTGTCTGTATCTCTGTCTGTGTCTCTGTCTGTCTGTGCCTCTCTTTGACTCTCTGTCTGTCTGTCTCTCTCTTTCTCTCTGTTTGTCTGTCTGTCTCTCTCTCTCTGTTTGTCTCTCTGTCTCTCTGTCTATCTGTCTGTCTGTCTCTCTTTCTGTCTCTCTCTCTCTCTCTCTCTGTCTATCTGTCTCTCTGTCTCTCTGTCTGTCTGTCTCTCTGTCTTACTCTCTCTCTCTCTCTCTCTCTCTCTCTGTCTGTCTGTCTCTCTGTCTTTCCTTCTCATGCTGGGATCTGGTGCTCTTCTCCCCAATGGATTGTTGGGGGCCATGAGAGAGGCTGGGTTAAAGTCATCTGACTGCCACCTCGACTAAAGAAGAGGGTGGAACAACTCAGAAAAGAAGTGTGGCGACATGGGGATCTTCATCAACTGGGTAAAACTGCAGCAGCTAAACAGTTCAGTCTGCCCGTTACTGAATTAAAGGCCCCATGGCATAGTTGAAAGAAGTGCGCCATGTCCTGGCCAATGTTCCTCCATCAATCAACATCACCACAAACAAACATGACTGGTCTTTTCATCTCATTGCAGTTTTCGGTCTTAAAAGAGTCTCATTGAAGCAGCCCATAAAACGTGGGGGCTTACTTTCAATAATTTTATTTGAAACTGGAGCAGTAAAAGTTCTCAACTTTTTTTCGGGCCACGGTAACATTTTGCAGCCAAGTGTAACCTGCCTCTCTAATTGTGTGGGGATCGGTTTCCCTCTAATGACTTTGTTTTGTGTTTCTGTCTTTGTATGTTTGAGGGCAGAACATGAGCCACTTCCAGGAGACCAACACCCATGATCAGCTCCCAGCGTTAACACTGCCACATCCTCTTACTTTTGGCAGCAGTAATGTAGGCCCAATTCTGTTTTTTTTTGTAGGTTTACAATTTTGCAACAATTGCAAACCCTCCAGGAATTAAATATTAATCTCCAGGACACTGCTGTGAGCAAACCCAGGAGAAAAATCATAGAAATCATTGTGCTGTTTAAAAAAGAAAAAAATTCTTTGCAGACTTTCGTTTACTAATTGTAGAAATATTGGATCTTGGAGCAAAAAGCTTTTGGGCGACCGTTCAGAATTGTCCAATCGGGGAATAAAGTTTATTCACTTTCCGATTGGTATAGGAAGGCGGTGTGCCGTGAGGATGGACATGTCGGGCGACCAATGGCGGGAGTGTGGGGGCGGGGCAGTTGAAGGCAGGAGGTCATGTGATGAAACCTCCAGGATTGTGTCCAACCACAGTTAGCAACCCTATGCTGGAGGGCGTGGGATTGAGGAGTGTAAACGCGGGGAACTGACCCACGGATGCTGGTCGAAGAACATAAGAATTAGGCGCAGGAGTCGGCCATTTCGACCCCTCGAGCCTGCTCCGCCATTCAATAAGATCGTGGCTGATCTTCTACCTCAACTCCACTTTCCTGCCCGCTCCCCATATCCCTTGATTCCCTCAATATCCAAAAATCTATCGCTCTCTATCTTGAATATACTCAACGACTGAGCCTCCACGGCCCTCTGGGGTAGAGAATTTCAAAGATTCACCACCCTCCGACTGAAGAAATTTCTCCACATCTCAGTCCTAAATGGCCGACCCCTTATCCTGAGACTGTGACCCCTGGTTCTAGACTCCCCAGTTAGGGGAAACATCCTCCCTGCATCTACCATGTCTAGCCCTGTAAGAGTTTGGTCGATTGCAATAAAAGCATCTTAGAGGTAGTGGAGAGAGATTACATTTAGGCCAGACGACTCGTTGCGTCATTGCTCCGGTAGTCTCAGAGCGACATCTTCGTTGAAATTGTGGTACGTGATAAATGTAGACAAGTGCAGGATTTGACCGGGATTATTGCACCATGCAAATTCACATGTCCAAAATATGTGATAATGTCATTAAATTAATCTATTTAAATCAATACATTAGAATGAAGTAGTTAGTGCGTTATGTGTCCGAATTTAATAACTCTCTCTAAGATTTAATAACCGGTATTTTGCTGTACAATATGAATAATTTGAGTTTCGAGAAAGAAAAATATTGATTTAGTCTGTTATTATTAATAATATTATTGCTGTGGGTGTTCGTGCTGAGGTTCCTCTTGAATAAACTCTCTTGACATGGAGAGTGTCTCTTCCACCGTGTACAAGGTTGGAGTTGGGAGTGTGACGGAATGCTCTCGCATTGCCTGGATGAATGCAGTTGCAATAACGCTCGTGATTCTCGACACCACCCAGAACAACTCGGGACCTCTGCCGCTGGACTCGATAGCCACTCCCTCCACCGCCGGTTCACTGTGAGCCTACCATCTGCAGGATGAACTGCGGCTGCTTACCACCCTTATGTGAGCAGCTCCGCCCGGCCTCGCAGCCTCCACCTTCAAGGTGCACGGGAGATTATGGAAGCGCTGTCGCCACCAGTTCCCTTCTCGAGTCACGCATCATCCCGACTTGGACGCATTATTGCCGTTCCGTCATTGTTGCCGGGTCAAAGTCCTGGAATGCCCTTCCTGACACCACCACCACAGGGACTGTTGTTCAAGGAGAAGGACCACTGCCATCTGCTTAGGGCAAGTAAGGATGAAAGAAAGACTTGCATTTATATAGCGCCTTTCACGACCACTGGATGTTTCAAAGCGCTTTACAGCCAATGAAGTACTTTTAGAGTGTAGTCACTGCTGTAATGTAGGAAATGCGGCAGCCAATTTGCGCACAGCCAGCTCCCACAAACAGCAATGTGATAATGACCAGATAATCTGTATTTTCCTGTTATGTTGATTGAGGGATAAATATTGGCCAGGACACCAGGGATAACTCCTGCGCTTCTTCGAAATAGTGCCCTGGGATCTTTTACGTTCACTTGAGAGGGCAGATGGGCCCTCGGTTTAATGTCTCGTCCGAAAGACGGCCCCTCTGACAGTGCAGTGTTCCCTCAGCTCTGCACTGGGAGTGTCGGCTTGGATTTTTTTGTGCTCAAGTCTCTGGAGTGGGACTTGAACCCACAGCCTTTAGATTCAGAGGTGAGAGTGCTACCCACTGAGCCACAGAGATGGGCAATAAGTGCTGCCTTGTTATGCTGCCCACATCCCAAGAACAACTTAAAAAAAAAATTGCATGTGTTGTGGTGGGAGGAAAAGACTGTTTTGTTCACAGCGTGTTGTAGCGGAGCCCAGTGAATAGTGTGCAGTCTTAACCGCATTGCACTTGTTGGAGTGTTGTGAAGGATTGACATGGTGGCCGTTAAAGAGCAAAGACACATGAATTTAAATTGATGCAAGATAGTTTTAAAACCGATATTGAGAAGAACTGATTTACTCCAAGAGCAGTAAACGTCTGTAACAATCTGCCAAGTGTGGTATCTGTAGTGGGCACAGAAACTTAAGGGACTTTTACAATGAGGCTGGAAGAATTGAGTTAATAAAAAGAGATGAGATTCCATGGATTGGATGGCCTTTTCATATTCTTGACCAGTGTTCTATTCTTAAATGAAGTATGCCTTGTTATCTTGTATGTAACGTAAACCCAGCCACTTGCTGTTCCCCAAGTTAGGAGTGGCCAAACTATATTCACTGGGGCACATAGGGCCCATGTTCTGGCAATCTGCCCTCGAAGCCTATGAATTCAGTCCCATTTCTGCTTATATTTGTTGGTTTGCCTTGTTTGAATCTTGTGGGCCTGGATCTGTGGCACTGTAAGTAGAGTATTTTTAGTCTAAACAAATACGGTGTACAGTTGTGCACTTATTGTTAAATAACATGGCACTCGGGACAGAGGCAAACTCGAGGCTCTGTGTTCCTTTTTAGAAACGCATCATTTTTTTAATGAACCTGTTCTTACCGTAGCGATCCCTGGATGAGTTCAGATCTGTATGAAGTGCTCACTTGTCTGCCGTGTACACGGGCTGCACGTGCAAAGGGATGGATTTATCGACTGGCTCCAGGCACTATCTGTCGGTGCCTAGTTTCTCTTGTTTAAACCACACTGCCGCTGCTGTCACAAACTGGAAATTCAAGGCTTCCCGTATTCCTTGGGGCATTTTTGTCGAAGGGAAAAAAAAATGTCAAGCCGCTTGGGAGTTTTGCTCGAAGCGTTTGCATTTTCGGAAGGTGCAGCACAGTCTGAAGGAGCGATGGCACTGCAGAATATTTTGCGAGACTTCAGTTTATAACAGCAACTTGAATACAGATCAACTCCAGATTGTCCCGTCGGAAATCAGCACCGAACCAGTCCAAATTATTTTGGTGGATAGGATACAGCAGTGACATACAATTAGTGTAAAGGATATTGATGGGTAGGATATCGGAAAAGTGTGGCTGCCTTTAACTGGCTGCAGACCTTTAAGGGCTGCAGCACAATTGTCTTCCCCCCCCCGCCGACCCCTCCGCCCCAGAGGTGATCAGCCAATAAAACTGGTTCTCCAGCCTCCAAACTGTTCTGCATGGACAATAGGTCTCTCGGAGGAAGTTCGAGCAAATTAGCAGCGGCTTTAGATTGGTGGGTTTATGACCAGGCCCACTGCAAACCCACCAACGGGAAGAGAATCTAAGCCACAGAATCGGTAGAATAGAGCAGTGATGTACAAGGCCATTGGAAGCAATATAAAAGATACTTATTACGTGGGATATACGGCTCAGAAACAGGCCATTTGGCCCCACCAGTCCATGCCGGCGTTTATGCTCCACTCGAGCCTCCTCTCCCGTCTTTTCTCATCTAAACCTATCAGCATATAACCCTCTATTCCCTTCTCCCTCATATGCTTCTCTAGCCTCCCCTTAAATGCATCGATACTATTCGCTTCAACCACTTCCTGTGGTAATGATAGAGTATTCAAACAGGCTCATTCAGACAGACTGTGAAAATTCACAGACCCCAAGTCAAGGCTGCTACATGCAGTTTGGCATGTTGCATTAACTCATCAATCAACTTGACATTTTCGGATAGTGAGCCAATAAGGTCAAAGAAGGCGAGTTCTTTTCTGTAAATTGATCCAGGTATAAAATACAGCCATTTTGACCATGGGCCTCAGTAAGAACAAAGATCTGGCTTGAAGCCAAGAAGTTTGTTACTCTCTGCCAAGATTAAAAAGTTAAAACTACCATCGGAGTTCGTATTTCATTGGAGATCTAACAATTTTGGCGCTGCGAACAGGATCGCTGAGGAAAGAAACTGAATTTTGGACATCGGACCTATATATTGAGGTAAGGACACCTCTTTTTTAAAAAAGTCCTCGGTCAAAAGTCTAAATTCGCCTCTCCTTCTACGCGATTCCGAAAGCCTCCGGTTTGCGCACCCTCCGGTTGGTAGTCGGCTCGAGGTCCCATAGACGTCTAAACTTCGGCGGTGTGTTAGTTAATTAATCACCGACCTATTGATCGGCTAGCAAGCCTACGACTCAAGACCCTAGTAAAGAACTCAGTATAATGGCAGCAGGAGATAAGAGCAAAGAATTGCCTACAACTGTTAAAGGTGGGCAGGCACCACCTGAAGTTTCTTTAGATTTAATTCTCGAACAGTTGAAAGAAGACATAGAGCAACAATTCAACTTATCTAAAACCTGTATTAAGATGGAACAAAAGTACGGAACCTCCAAAGGACAATGGTCCTTGGACGAGATTAAAAGGGTCTGGGGAAAAACAACCTGTATGAAAAATAAAGAGCGAACTAGATGGTCCCTAGCGGTTATGGGCCAGATTCGAAACCGGAATGAAATTATAATGCGTTCCCAACATGATCGAGAACTGACCAGTACAAAGGATCAATTGCAAGCTGTTTGTGCAGAGCTGCGACAGAAAAAGCTTGAACTTGAAAAGCTGGAAGCGGAAGTTAAAGATCTTAAAGGTGAAATTAAAGAATGGAAAAAATCATTAGGTCAAGAGACAGTAATAGGAAAAGGAAAATGTATTGATCAATTCCCAGGGTACCCATGTTTGGATAAATTAAAAGCGCAAACCCGAAGACACGACCGAGGAATAGATACGGTTTCTGAATCCTCCGACAATACAGTGTCGGAGGATGATGAAGAATTAGGGGTGCGCTTTGCCCCCTTTAAAAAAAGACGAGTTGTAGTCAAATCAGAAGAGACTGCGGATGAGGGTGGAACCAAAAAAACAAAGAGAAGGGTGTACGAAGAATACTTAGTTCATGATCCGGCAGACCCAGAGAAAATTGATAAATGGTCCAAGGAATTGCCCAATCCAAAGAAAGGGGGAGTAAAAACGTGGGACCAATTGGACCGCTTAAGAAATATATATCAACTTCATCCCTGGGATGGAGTGCAAATTTTGACCATAATGGTGCCAAAAACACAGGGAAGAAAATTGCACGACAAGGGAGATGAAGCTTTGGGGCAGAATGAGCAAGAATTAGACGCAGGATGGGAGGCGATTAAACACTGGCTGCAAGCCTTCAGTCCAGTTAAGACATACTGAGGAAAAATTGCAGCTTGCCAACAGAAAGGAACAGAGGAGGTCCTGGAGTATGACGAGCGGTTTAGATGCACGTGGCTAGAACATTCGGGTATGAATAACATGGATGAGGAAATGGATGAACAAGCATTTGGACCTCTGAAAGCAGCTTTCGTGGCAGGTCTAAAGCCAGAACTGTCCAAAATGCTTAAGGTAGTGTTACCGGACTGGGAAGGTAGAGGAACTACCTTTGCAGCATTGGTGGATCGATGTAACCAATTAGATCGGGATATGGGAGCTAAAGTCCGAGCTGTACAGGCTATAGGATGGAAATCCCAGGATTCCGATAAACAGTTATTAGGAAAATTACCCGGAAAATGTCATTATTGTGGGAAAGAAGGTCACTGGGCCAAGACGTGCAGGGCAAAACAGAAAGATCGTGGCTGGGGAAGAGGACGCAGCCAGGGATACAATTCAGCCAACAAGCCAGGCTTGTCACAAGATAACGACCTCATAGAAGCATTTAAGCGACTGACAATACAACAACAGAAGGAGTTACTTGGGATAGCAAAAAACGATTAGAGCCCACCCTGGCCCCGCTCCTCGCACTAATACAACAAAGGGGAGATGGGCTATATATAACTGTGAGGGTGGGCGATAAGGATGTGGACTGTCTTTTAGACACAGGGGCGGAATTAACATGCTTACCCCTACAATATGGAGACTTTTTGCCGTTGGATGGTAGGGCACGTGCAGCCTATGAAGTTGGAGGCCATAAAATGGAAATTAAAAGGACGACACCTGTACTTATAGGGCTGGGTCCACATGAACTAACCACGCCGGTCTGGATAGGCCCAGTAGATCAACCCCTTTTGGGAATGGACGTTCTAATCCAAGTAGATTCATCGTTGCATTTCGAGGATGGTCGGGTGACATGGTCAATTAGAACTTTGAAGAAAGAAGAATTGAAGGAACACCTGATATGGGCTAAAGATAAGAACGATTGTGGCCTACTCCAGATGGAGCCTGCGTCATTTACATTATGTGGGATTTACACAGTCCTTATCATCCACAATCATCAGGACAAGTAGAGCGAATGAATCGAACTCTGAAACAACGGCTTGCCAAATATTACCAAGAAGGAACACCATGGCTCCAGGCACTACCAATAGTGCTATGTAGCATTAGGGCAACCCCGAACAGAACTACAGGTCTAAGCCCATTTGAAATTATAACAGGAAGACCCATGTCGCTGGCAGGAACTATCGATTTACGGAAAGCTGATGTTCACTTAATGAGTGACACTTTGTTATCATACTGTCAGAACTTAACCAATGCTATTAGTTCTGTTTCCCGACAGGTATAGGCAGCTTGGGATCCACCCGAAGGAGGACACAACATCATCCCGGGAGTCTGGGTGTATGTGAAAAAGTTGCATAAAGATCCTTTGGGTGCCAAATGGAGGGACCTTATCAAGTGTTATTGAGCACCCAGGCAGCTGTTAAAGTCCAAGGAAAGAAAGCTTGGATCCACGCTTCACACGTTAAACGAGCACCCGTAACTGAAGCTGAAATCTAATAAGGACAATTACTTTTTGAGAAAATATATAAATTTACTGTATTATTGATTGTAGGTATTATAGGCATAGGCCTACTTCTTACTAGCCGACCTTCTGCACCAAAGGGAATTACATGTAAATACCTTTTTATATATGTCATACATTTATGCCAAACAAGGTAACATTTCTAGTTGTTGGGTGTGTGCGCATATTCCTATTCACTCAAAGGGAGGGATTCCCTTGAGGCCAGTTCCCTTGAATATCTCGGAAATGGCTGAGTGGATAATTAATCAAAACAAAACAGGCAATGCGTTTCAGGATACGAAAAACTGGGCACGTAAATGGAAGTCAGCAGGTTACAATCTGACTACCTTTGAAGGGGGATACCAACCGTGCTACAATAATTCCAAACGGCCCCCATTTTTTGTTATCACTAATACATAAGAACATAAGAATTAGGAACAGGAGTAGGCCATCTAGCCCCTCGAGCCTGCTCCGCCATTCAACAAGATCATGGCTGATCTGGTCGTGGACTCAGCTCCACTTACCCGCCCTCTCCCCGTAACCCTTAATTCCCTTATTGCTTAAAAATCTATCTATCTTTGACTTGAAAACATTCAATGAGCCAGCCTCAACTGCTTCCTTGGGCAGAGAATTCCACAGATTCACAACCCTCTGGGAGAAGAAATTCTTTCTCAACTCGGTTTTAAATTGGCTCCTCCGTATTTTGAGGCTGTGCCCCCTAGTTCTAGTCTCCCCAATGGAAACAACCTCTCTGCCTCTATCTTGTCTATCCCTTTCATGATTTTAAATGTTTCTATAAGATCACCCCTCATCCTTCTGAACTCCAAGGAGTAAAGACCCAGTCTACTCAATCTATCATCATAAGGTAACCCCCTCATTTCTCGAATCAGCCTAGTGAATCGTCTCTGTACCCCTTCCAAAGCTAGTATATCCTTCCTTAAGTAAGGTGACCAAAACTGCACGCAGTACTCCAGGTGCAGCGTTACCAATACCTTATACAGTTGCAGCAACACCTCCCTGCTTTTGTACTCCATCCCTTTCGCAATGAAGGCCAACATTCCATTTGCCTTCCTGATTACCTGCTGCACCTGCAAACTAACCTTTTGGGATTCATGCACAAGGACCCCCAGGTCCCTCTGCACCACAGCATGTTGTAATTTCTCCCCATTCAAATAATATTCCCTTTTACTGTTTTTTTTTCCCAAGGTGGATGACCTCACACTTTCCAACATTGTATTCCATTTGCCAAACCTTAGCCCATTCGCTTAACCTATCCAAATCTCCTTGTAGCCTCTCTGAGTCCTCTACACAACCCGCTTTCCCACTAATCTTAGTGTCATCTGCAAATTTTGTTGCACTACACTCTGTCCCCTCCTTTAGGTCATCTATGTATATTGTAAACAGTTGTGGTCCCAGCACTGATCCCTGTGGCACACCACTAACCACTGATTTCCAACCGGAAAAGGACCCATTTATCCCGACTCTCTGCTTTCTGTTCGCCAGCCAATTCTCTATCCACGCTAATACATTTCCTCTGACTCCACGTACTTTTATCTTCTGCAGTAACCTTTTGTGTGGCACCTTATCGAATGCCTTTTGGAAATCTAAATACACCACATCCATCGGTACACCTCTATCCACCATGCTCGTTATATCCTCAAAGAATTCCAGTAAATTAGTTAAACATGATTTCCCTTTCATGAATCCATGCTGCGTCTGCTTGATTGCACTATTCCTATCCAGATGTCCCGCTATTTCTTCCTTAATGATAGTTTCAAGCATTTTCCCCACTACAGATGTTAAACTAACCGGCCTATAGTTACCTGCCTTTTGCCTGCCCCCTTTTTTAAACAGAGGCGTTACATTAGCTGCTCTCCAATCCGCTGGTATCTCCCCAGAGTCCAGAGAATTTTGGTAGCTTATAACAAATGCATCTGCTATAACTTCCGCCATCTCTTTTAATACCCTGGGATGCATTTCATCAGGACCAGGGGACTTGTCTACCTTCAATCCCATTAGTCTGTCCAGCACTACCTCCCTCGTGATAGTGATCATCTCAAGGTCCTCCCTTCCCACATTCCTATGACCAGCAATTTTTGGCATGGTTTTTGTGTCTTCCACTGTGAAGACAGAAGCAAAATAATTGTTTAAGGTCTCAGCCATTTCCACATTTCCCATTATTAAATCCCCCTTTTCATCTTCTAAGGGACCAACATTTACTTTAGTCACTCTTTTCCGTTTTATATATCTGTAAAAGCTTTTGCTCTCTGTTTTTATGTTTTGCGCAAGTTTACCTTCGTAATCTATCTTCCCTTTGTTGCTTTTTTAGTCATTCTTTGCTGTTGCTTAAAATCTTCCCAATCCTCTAGTTTCCCACTAACCTTGGCCACCTTATACGCATTGGTCTTTGATTTGATACTTTCCTTTATTTCCTTGGTTATCCACGGCTGGTTATCTCTTCTCTTGCCGCCCTTTTATTTCACTGGAATATATTTTTGTTGCGCATTATGAAAGAGCTCCTTAAAAGTCCTCCACTGTTCCTCAATTGTGCCACCGTTTAGTCCTTGTTTCCAGTCTACTTTAGCCAACTCTGCCCTCATCCCACTGTAGTCCCCTTTGTTTAAGCATAATACAACGGGAATAGGAAGACCGAGGGAATCGGTCTGTCTGATTAGAAACATCAAAGGAGGCCAAAATATGGGGTATAGTAACTGCTCCCGGAATTATAATATAATCAAGCCACGGAACCGTCCAAACTGGGCCGATGTGGGAATTTTTAACGTAA
The DNA here is from genome assembly GCF_044704955.1 of Pristiophorus japonicus. NCBI lineage: Eukaryota > Metazoa > Chordata > Chondrichthyes > Pristiophoridae > Pristiophorus > Pristiophorus japonicus. Next base: position 12,146,440 of record NC_091998.1, on the reverse strand, counting down.
TGGGGATTCTGAATAAAACGGATGGAAAAGCCTGGACAGGCCCCGGAGTGTTGCTGACAAAGAAACAGCTAACATTCATTGCATATAATGGCACCTATTGGGTGTGTGGCCACAAGGCCTACCCTTGGCTGCCCCAGAATTGGATGGGATCCTGCTATTTAGCCTACATTGTGCCTTATATGTATCATATAAAGTCACTGTCGGAACATTTACATCGTCCTAAGAGAGCTATCACAGAAACAGAGAGGTTCTTTGCCATCCTGATCCCTGGGTTTGGGACCGCCAAACTGGCAAGGGAATCCATTAACATGGCATCCGTTGTGGAACGGGTAGCCAATGATACCTCAGAGGCCCTAGTTAAAATCAATGCAGAAATGGTAGCAATCCGCACAGTAGCCCTACAGAATAAACTGGCCCTTGATTACATCCTGGCTGAAAAGGGAGGTACTTGCACCCTACTCGGAACTGAGTGTTGCACATATATCCCAGATAGCTCCGAAGAAATTACCCACTTAGCGGAGCATATCCAAAAGGAGGTAGAAAAACTTAAGCAACCCCCATCATTCACTTTGTGGAGTGGAACCACTGAATGGCTAGGTTCAATAGGAACTTCATTGGTGGAAGGTTTTAATTCTATTTGTTGTAATTATTTTACTTTTATATTGTTTGTTTATGTTGATTAAATGTTGTTGCGACCAGGCGACTGTAGCTGCTGTCCCGCAGGTGAGACACCTTGCAGGTCCCAGCAGACCGTCTGTACGTGGCACAGGAGTATGTTATGCTTAAGGAAAGGTTGTTTACTGGTTGAATTAAGATATTGATTTGGATTAAATTGGAATAGGTTAATTAACCTACTAAAACCAGACTTCCATTGTGGCCACGATGGAACTCGGGTTGGTGTAAATTTGTGTGGAAGCTACTAGTCCGGACATGTGGCGAAACACATCAACAAATTTTAGAAGGAAACTCTATTAACATGTATGAAATTATTTTGTAGAATGTTTAACCAGTGATACCTGATGTTTTATGATTCAGTTTGTGAAAGAATCAAAGGGGGGATTGATAGAGAATTAAAACAGGCTCATTTAGACAGACTGTGAAAATTTACAGACTCCAAGTCAAGGCTGCTACATGCAGTTCGGCATGTTGCATTAACTCATCAATCAACTTGACATTTTCGGACCTTGGGTAGTGAGCCAATAAGGTCAAAGAAGGCGAGTTCTTTTCTGTAAATTGATCCAGGTATAAAATACAGCCATTTTGACCATGTGTCTCAGTAAGAACAAAGACCTGGCTTGAAGCCAAGAAGTTTGTTACTCTCTGCCAAGATTAAAATGTTAAAACTACCATCGGAGTTCGTATTTCATTGGAAATTAAGAGATCTAACAGTTCCTGATCTAACAGATCTAACAGATCTAAGAGTTCCACATTTTCACCACTCTCTGTTTGATTTCTTAGTGACTATCTTATATTGATAGCCTCTCGTTATGCTTTTCCCCACAAGTGGAAATATTTTGGGGCCGCAATTACCCTCATCCCAAAATTGGGTGCACCTACCGATTTTTAACTCGCCGATTTTCAGCACTTTGTTTCTTGATTATGGTCGGAGCGATATTGGTGTCGGGAGAGGGGTGCATGTGCGGGCGGGTCAGAACGGCCGTCGCTCCAAGTCATCAGCATCGCGCCTACGTGTCCCAACGTCCCTCCTTTCAGTTAAAGAGGAGGGCCACTATGAGCTCTGCAGCCACTTTAGTGGCAAACACTGGGCCACCAGGGAAGGGAGGGTTTCGACCGGGCCAGCGGCCCGGTACCCAAGCTGGGTTGTTGGGCTGCCTATTGGCGGCCCGGCCGAACCCATGCCCACCTTTGTCGGGCCGACCTGGCAGTTGGCCGACAATTAAAATAAAATGGCGGCCGCGGCAGTGCGCCCTCCCCTTTAAGGGGCGGACACACTGCCCAGCCACAAGAAGCTTCCCACCAGGAAAAGCTGTCGGTGGCACCGAGCGGCGGCAGATCCGCTACCGCGGGTGGGAAAGGGGGTCGGTAAGGGGTCGGCAGGGCGGCAACACGGGCGGAGGGCAACACGAGGGCAATTTTCAAAATGGCGGCCCCTCCGCGCTGACCGACAGTGAGTACTTACCGACCCGTGGCCGCCTCTTTGAGGCTCTTGTGGAAAGGGGCAGTTTAGGCCCCTGTCTGTATCTACTCCATCAAAGCCTTTCATAGTTTTAATGACCTCAATTAGGTCACCCCTCAGCCTTCTCTTTCAAGGAAAAAGCGATCCAGCCCTGTTCATCCTTTCCTGATGGGTGTACCCTCGCATTTCTGGTCTCATCCTTGTAAATCTTCTCCGCAACCTCTCCAGTGCCTCGATATCCTCTTTATAATATGGCGACCAGAACTATACGCAGTATGAGTCGGATATAACAGTGATGTAAGATCCAGTGCAAGGGATACTTGGAGAGAACAAATTGCATCATTTAAACACCGCATTCACTAAAGTCTTGCACTTGTATAAAGAATATTTTCGGAACACGAACACAACATGATGTACAGAAAGGTTTGCGCCCTTCCTGTGTCGGAGATTGAAGCCAATGGTGATAGACATGTAAGACCTGACAGCAGGCCCTGAAAATATGTGCCATTATAATAAGCAATACAACACTGTACTTAAAGGTAGCTGTCCCGTATGTTATTGGACTGCAACACTGGAGGTTAGTTTGCCGAGAAGCTGACTTCAAACGGTCACAGAATAGAGATTATTGTCTGATGATGCAACATAAATTACAAAATAGCTTAAAGATGGTTTGTGTTTTAAAGCACAAAAGTAGGCTCCGGCTTTAATAAAACAAGTACTGACTGCAGTTGGAGACAATTATGGCGAAACCATTGCTCCTCTGGTTACAGAAGCAGGGATCAGTCCAAATTCAGTTTGTTTGGCTTTTCATGGGAAACTCTGATTTCAGCTGTTTTTTATGAGGATTGTGGATTTTCTGATAACATTAAAAGTAGAACAGTATGCGCTACAGTTACAGATCCATGCAGACTCTCCTCTTTTCCAACACACTCCTAGTTGGCCTCCCACATTCTACCCCACGTAAGCTAGAGGTGATCCAAAACTCGGCAGCCCGTGTCCTAACTCGCACCAAGTCCCGCTCACCCATCACCCCCTGTGGTCACTGACCTACATTGGCTCCCGGTTAAGCAACGCCTCGATTTCAAAATTCTCATCCTTATTTTCAAATCCCTCCATGGCCTCACCCCTCCCTATCTCTGTAATCTCCTCCAGCCCCACAACCCCCAAGATGTCTGCACTCCTCTAATTCTGCCCTCTTGAGCATCTCTGATTATAATTGCTCCACCATCGGTGGCCGTGCCTTCTGTTGCCTAGGCCCCAAGCTCTGGAACTCCCTGCCTCACACTCTCCGCCTCTCTACCTCTCTTTCCTCCTTCAAGACGCTCCTTAAAACCTACCTCTTTGACCAAGCATATGGTCACCTGCTCTAATTTCTCCTTATGCGGCTCGGTGTCAAATTTTTGATCTCATAATACTCCTGTGAAGCACCTTAGGACATTTCACTACATTAAAGGCGCTATATAAATAAAATTTGTTGTTGTTAAGAAATGAATTGAAACCATCAGGTCTTAAACTGCTTCATTCAAAGGGCCCCTAATTTCCCTCCATTCTCATGGTTAGTGCCTGTAGATGGTTCTGACTACAGCTTTCTGCATACTTTATATTCCAGGCTGTTCCTACCAACCCCAACCAGACACTTACCTTCAGAATGTAGCCATTAGATTCTCGAATTGTATTTATCCTTTTTCTGATGGAAACAGATTCTTCTGCTTTAACAGCAGGAACCTTGTATGCAATGCCGAGGTGAAGAAATGAATTGTGATTTGCATTGATCAAACCTTGTGTGAGGTAGCTTGCTATGTAGCCCTGTGCTCCCCAGAGTCAATTTCCTCATAAAGATGCAAGTTCAGAAAAATAAGCAACAGACTGACTTGTGGGTTTTAAGACTGCACTTAAGAACTTTTTTTTTTGTTCGTTCCAGGATGTGGGCGTCGCTGGCAAGGCCGGCATTTATTGCCCATCCCTAATTGCCCTCGAGAAGGTGGTGGTGAGCCGCTATCTTGAACCGCTGCAGTCCGTGTGGTGAAGGTGCTCCCACAGTGCTGTTAGGGAGGGAGTTCCAGGATCTTGACCCAGTGACAATGAAGGAACGGCCGATATGTTTCCAAATCAGGGTGGTGTGTAACATGGAGAGGAATGTGGAGGTGGTGGTGTTCCCATGCGCCTGCTGCCCTTGTCCTTCGAGGTGGTAGAGGTCGTGGATTTGGGAGGTGCTGCCGAAGAAGCCTTGGCGAGTTGCTGCAGTGCAGCTTGTAGATGGTACACACTGCAGCCACGGTGCGCCGGTGGTGGAGGGAGTGAATGTTGAAGGTGGTGGATGGGGTGCTAATTAAGCGGGCTGCTTTGTCCTGGATGGTGTCGAGCTTCTTGAGTGTTGTTAAGAACATAAGAAATAGGAGCAGGAGTAGGCATAAGGCCCCTCAAAGCCTGTTCTGTCATTGAATAAGATCGTGGCTGATCTTCTACCTCAACTCCACTTTCCCCTCTCAGATCCCCATTTCGCCTGATTCCTTTAGATTCTAAAAATCTATCGGTCTCAGCCTTGAATATATGAGCATCCACAGCCCTCTGGTTTAGAGAATTCCAAAGATCCACAACTCTCTGTGAAGAAATTTCTCCTCATCCCAGTCGTAAATGGCCGACCCCTTATCCTGAGGGTATGCCTCCTGGTTCTAGACTCTCCAGGCAGGGAAACGGTATCTATCCTGTCAAGCCCTCAGGATCTTTATGTGTTTCAATGAGATCACCTTTCATTCTTCTAAACTCCAGAAAAACTTGCGGGACATCTGAATTATAACATCCATTTGTTCTCGTGCGATAATTGCAGCAACAATCTAAATGGGTGGCTCATATTTCATCTGTGATGCATGGTTTTACCACAAAAAATTGGTATCTATTTAGTTGGCATCTAAATTCTATCCAAAACGGCTTAACCTGCAGGATATTTTCCATCACAAATCACAGCCTAGAATATGCTCTAAGCCAAGGCATCTTTATGTGTAGTTTTCTGTTTATAGTTAATTATACGTGGTTAACAAACAAACGGAAACTCTGGTTTTACACATCCCCTGGAAGGATGGCTCCATGTTATGTCCTGAATCATAGAATGGTGACAGCTCAGAAGGAGGCCATTCGGCCCATCGAGCCCATGCCGGCTCTCTGCAAGAGCACTTCAGCCAGTCCCACTCCCCTGCCCTTTCCCCGTAGCCCTGCAAATTTGTTTCCTTCAGGTACTTATCCAATTCCCTTTTGAAAACCGCGATTGAGTCTGCCTCCACCACCCTCTCAGGCCGTGCATTCCAGATCCTAACCACTCGCTGCGTAAAAAAAGATTTTCCTCATATCGCCTTTGGTTCTTCTGCCAATCACCTTAAATCTGTGCCCTCTGGTTCTCGACCCTTCAACCAATGGGGAACAGCTTCTCTCTATCTACTCTGTCCAGACTCCTCATCATTTTGAATGCCTATATTAAATCCCCTCTCAACCTTCTCTGCTCTAAGGAGAACAACCCCAGTTTCTCCAGTCTATCCACGCAACTGAAGTCCCTCATCCCTGGAACCATTCTCGTAAATCTTTTCTGCACCCTCTCTAAGGCCTTCACATCCTTCCTAAAGTGCGGTGCCCAGAATTGGACACAATGCTTCAGTTGGGGCTGAACCAGTGTTTTATACAGGTTCCTCATAACTTTCTTGCTTTTGTTACTCTTTGCCTCTATTTATGAAGCCCAGGATCCCGTGTGCTTTTTTAACCGCAAACTCAACCTGCCCTGCCCCCTGCAATGGTTTGTGCACAATACCATTACTATGTGATTTTAATAAAATCATTATGGTGTCAGTAAAGTTTGAAGAAAGCTTGTCAAAGATTTTATTGTTTCATAACTTCATAGAAAATCACCTTTGGGACATGGTCTAACGAATCTGACATTATGTAAACTCAAAAATGTTTATTTTAAATGACCTTAGGTCAAAGTATTAATGGAGTGTTTCATCCGAGCACTGGTAGAAGTTTCATTGTGTAAGTTGGATTGTGTCTAACCATTGAGCAACACCAAGGAGCATCTGCCTGCTTTGTTTTATTAAAAATGTAATCAAAAACAGAGTTCCATTTTATACCAGCTCTTCCTTCAGTCAGATGCCAAGGGGAAACATAATCTGCCAGCATTGTTCCATTATGAAATAAGAAATGCTGTAAGATTTTGGCTCGGATTATATTGTGTTTGTAAGAGAATGTTTCAAAGAAAGACTTGCATTTCTATAGTGCCTTTCATGACCTCACTGCCTTACAGCCAATGAAGTACTTTTTGAACTGTTGTAATGTTGGAAAATTGAACATTGCACTTGAAGTCTGTCTTCAGTTATTTAGGGTCAGTTATGGCTCAGTGGGCAGCACACTCACCTCTGAGTCAGAAGGTTATGAGTTCAAGTCGCACTCCAGGAACTTGAGCACATGAATCTAGGCTGACACTCCAGTGCAGTGCTGAGGGAGTGCTGCACTGTTGGAGGTGCCATCTCTCAGATGAGACGTTAACCCGAGGCCCCGTCTGCCCTCTCAGATGGATGTAAAAGATCCCATGGCACTATTTTAAAGAAGGGCAGGGGAGTTCTCCCCGGTGTCCTGGCTAATATTTATCCCTCAATCAATGTCACTTAAAAAGCAGGTTATCTGTTCGTTACCATATTGCTGTTGGTGGCAGCTTGCTTGTGCACCAATTGGCTGCCGCGTTTCCCACATTACAACAGTGACTACACTCCAAAAGTAGTGAGCTTTGTATTGATGGGTTAATTAATGCAGTCCGATAAAAATCCTTGTTGAGCTCCCTGAGGCGGTCGCATTTAGGCTAGAGTTATAAGATGCCTTCGCGACGTGATCTCGCCCCTCAGGACTTTAGAGTGCTCGGTAGTTTTGAGTAATGCAGCCACTCCTGGGTTGATGCACACTCAAAGCAACTGCATCAACACAGAAGTTGCAGTATAAATGTGGCCTTAACATGCTGGGACAATTTCCAGCATGGAGCAGAGGAAGCTAAGATGAGATCAAGTAGACATTTTGAAAATTGTGAATTTTGATTGGTGGGGTGAACAGTAGTTGAAATCGAGGCCATTGCACCTTTTAAGGGAGAAGAAGATAAAGATTTGAAGGAGAGGAGATTTGGTTGTGGAGCGAGAGTGGGGCAGTGGGAGTGGCTCTGGATTACTCTGACAAAGAATCAGCACAGATATGATGGGCCGAAAGGTCTCCTTTGCTGTAAACTCCTCCACATGCAAAATTGTACCTGCAGCTGGAATGGCTAACATTATAAGCATAAAAGCATGCAGCACTGAAGGAGGCCATTCCGCCCACCGGGCCTGTGCTGGCTCTTAGAATGAGCTCTACCATTAAATTCCAATTCCCCCCCCCCCCCCCCCCCTCCACCTCCCCTTTCCCCACAGCCCTGCAAATTTCTCCACTTCCAAGTATTTATCCAATTCGCCTTTGAAAGTTTCTTTGACTCTGCTTCCACCGCCCTTTCAGGCAGCGCGTTCCAGATCACGATGACACGCTGCGTAAAAACGAAATTCTCCTCATCTCCCCTCTGGCTCTTATGCCAATTATAGGTTAAATACTTTTTTGCTTTAGGTTAAAGATACGAGGGTAAATTTTACAATGCCCGGTGCCTCACATGTTGTGTAGCCTACTGTTGTGTGTTTTTTCTCATTTTCACTAAGCAACAGTGACTATCAAAACAATTTTTCCAGCTTGACTGAAGTCCCTAATGTAGAAACAGCTGGCAAGAATAGACACTGTTTATCTGTGTTTAGAAATTCTAACTTTAAATAGAATATCATCGTCAAACTAGCGTGCAAAATCACAAAGTGTGGAAATATAATGTGTTACGTGGGGAAAAAAATTGTGTTTTGCTATTGTGGATCTACAGGGCGGTGTCTTCATTGTTGTTTTGTGAGCTTTGCGTTGCCATGGTGACCATCTGTACATCCACGTGCACGCACCTCTCTGATCGCGCAGGACTACAGCTGTAATATCTCATCTTGACGCACGGCGGAAGATTTGTCAGTGACTTTCAGCAGGATGTCACCCGTCACCCATGACAACCATCACGGTGATACCGTGGGTGAAGCAGGCTGTCACGTTTGCGAGCCTGCAGCAGGCCCACAGCGTGCTTATTGTGTTCAGATCAGACCAGGGGGTTATACGGGCCTTTCAGCAGTCTTGGCGTGATCATCCCCGATGGATGGCGAGCATAAATATTGACTAAAAAGAAGCATTTGAGAGCAATGTGGGATGCGGGCCTAACCTCCCAGTCTGCTGAGGTTCTGACTTTAGAAACTTTGCTTTGAGGGAGGGGCCGAATGGAGGCCACAAGTTCGGGAGGGGGGGGGGGGGTACTGTTTGAACATCTGGTTAAATTCCAACTGAAGCCCAAAAGTGTTTCAGAAATGAATAAAAATTCAACTCAACAAATCTTGGAACTCCATTGGTGCATCAAAACGAAGTACGACTGTGAATTTTAACTTTGGAACATTGTCCTTTGGGAAGTAAACAGACTGTGCTGGAGTATTTTTAATCTAAAACAAATGCTACCATGATTTCCTGCAGCTAGCAAAATCTGATTGGAATCCTATGAGTGCTGGGGTCCATTTAACGTTATATAACCGTAGCGCTTTCTGTCGCAGGGCAGACTGTGAATATTTACATTTCGAAAGCTCCCCTCCTTTACCCGCTGTTAAATCAACTGGATGGAGAACTGAAGAGAAGTTCATGGACTGTAGTGCAGAAACAAGTCACTGAGGCATGAGGAGGTCAGGCTTCTAGGGAGCTTTGAGATGTGGGTTTGGTGATGAATGAAGAAAGTAAAGTGGACAGATATGAAAAGTAATGAGGAGGTGGTGGCAATTGTAATGTATGCACCTGTGAGTATGCTCACAGGTTTGTAGAGCTCTTGAGTGGTGCACGGAGCAGTCCCTTGCAACAAGTTTTTAAGTCGGTTCACGGGCTCCCAGGCCGCCTGCAATTTCTGCGGTCTGGAAGAGTCCGTGTTCCACGTTTTTATGGAATGTGCGAGGTTGCAGCCCCTCTTCCATTATTTGAAGGGGCTGCTCCTCAAATTCGGGTTACATTCGGGCCAGGGTGTCCCTGGAGATGGAGCATGCGGTGTCCACCGGTACGCTCGCGGCCTTCCGCGAGAGGTGGGCGCCGGAGGGACTGGAGTGCATCATCACCCCCGGCAACCAAATTTTAATTTGATTTTATTATGTTTAAAGTTTAATTTGTTTATTGTGCTGGGGCTTTAGTGTCCCCCCCCCACCCCCCCCCCCCGCCTCCCTTTTAACCAGGGGGCACTTGTATAATTTGTGTGCTTTTACTGCCCTAAAAAAAACACAAAAAAAAGTGTTTGGAGTGTCCCCCCACCCCCCTTTAATCAGGGGACACTTGATTTAATTGTTTATTTTGTTTTGCAACAAAAAAAGTTGCAGAGCTGTTGAGTTGGGAGTGGCTTAGCCAGTCACGTGATGTTCACAAGACTCAATAAAACCCCAGCCAGTTGGGTTCAGGGGATCCATGATGAGGCAGGTGGGTGCGAGCCTGGTGGATGAACTGGTAATGTGTAGTCTGATTATTAAACCTGTCATGTATGTAGACCATGTATACTAACTGTATAGTCACATAAGATGTGCCACCAGAGGGCACTGCGGTGGGAGACCTTAGGGCCACCTGTATAGGTGTGCAGGGCCCAGTATAAAAGGCTGCCTACCATGCTTGTGCCTCACTCTGAAGTTACAATAAATGGGACTAAGGTCACAACAGCTCAAATACAATACTAGACCTCGTGAAGTCATTCATAAGAGCATTGAAGACATAACCAAACCTTTTGCTAATAAACCAACTAGTTCTTAATAGCAACGTGATGCTATGAATTCTTAAGCAAAGAACCCATGGAGCAAATACATTACAGCAATGATACGAGAGAGCGAGACATGCATTTCTATAGCGCCTTTCACAACCACTGGATATCTCAAAGCGCTTTATAGCCAATTAAGTACTTTTGAGGTGTAGTCACTGTGGCAATGAGGCAGCCAATTTACACACAGCAAGCTCCCATAAACAGCAATATGGTAACGAACAGGTAATCTGTTTTTGTGATGTTGATTGAGGGCTAAATATTGGCCAGGACACCAGGGATAATTTCCCTGCTCTTCTTTGAAATAGCACCATGGGATCTTTTATGTCCACCTGAGAGAGCAGACGGGGCCTCGGTTTAACGTCTCATCCGAAAGATGGCACCTCCGACAGTGCAGCGCTCCCTCAGTACTGCACTGGGAGTGTCAGTCTAGATTTATGTGCTCAAGTCCCTGGAGTGGGACTTGAACCCACAACTTTCTGAGTCGGAGGCGAGAGTGCTGCCCACTGAGCCACGGCTGACACTAGTGATGATGAAATCTTAACAATTCATGAAACACATAGTTGTACTTGTTTTTTTTTCTCTTCTTTTCCCTTCAACTTTATCCCTTCCTGTCCTGAAGACGCTGATTTGGGCCCAAGGGCAAGGAACAGCTCCTGGCATCTTCCCCGAGAGGAGAAAAATTGAACAGATTTAAAATAAGAGTTTTTATTGGACAGTAATCCGAGTTACATTACAAAAGATACAGGAGCCCATTTTAACTGCCATGTCCATACCCTATTTATTCCTATGGAAAGTTATTCTATTGAATGCGTTGTGATAACACGGGCAATCTCTAGTTAAAAAGAGGCACCATTGTCATTTTTGGCCGGCAGATGTGCCCAAAACCAGCAGTCACTATGTGTGAAGATAAAGTCGTCATATTACTTCCATGTGGCAACACAATTTGGGTTATGTATTAAGTATCAACTGTGGCTCAGTGGGCAGCACACTCGCCTCTGAATCAGAAGGTTGTGGGTTCAAGTCCCGCTCCAGGAACTTGAGCACATAAATCTAGGCTGCCACTCCCAGTGCAGTGCTGAGGGAGTGCTGCACTGTCGGAGGTGCCGTCTTTCAGATGAGACGTTAAACCGAGACCCCGTCTGCTCTCTCAGGTGGACGTAAAAGATTCCGTGGTGATATTTTGAAGAAAAGCAGGGGAGTTATCCCCGGTGTCCTGGCAAGTATTTATCCCTCAATCAACACAACAAAAACAGATTATCTGGGTCATTATCACATTGCTGGTTGTGGGAGCTTGCTGTGAACAAATTGGCTGCCGCATTTCCCACATTACAATATTTATTAATCCTCAAAAAGTACTTAATTGGCTGTAAAGTGCTTTGAAACGTACAGTGGTTGTAAAAGGCGCTATATAAATACAAGTCTTTCTTTCTTTAATTAATGACACAAGTCCTGAGATAACGAGGCTTTGCTCTCAGCGCAGGCTCGAAGGAGGAGAATCGCCTGCGGAGGTCCGTGTTCCCAAATGGCAAGAAAATCAGGAGTGCACCGACTTGGGTGAGTTTACCCCCACGCCCAATTCAACCATTGCCCTCCCACTGAACGAGATCCCACACTGGGAGCAGCATTGTGGAGCGAGGTATACCACTGATGGTTTACTGACAACAGATCCCTTTTAAATATTAGGAGGGTTTTGCAATCTCTACACACAACACACACTCGAGCTTAATCTTTGGTTTCCAATTTTCCCTTTACAAATTCTCGACCTTAATTGTTCATTAATCTAATAGTCCAGACTGTACCAATACCACAATCCTGGGACCCGTTATTGTAAGTGTACAAAAAACAGTGCTAGAAATGAGCTTTCGGTACAACATCCTTCATAGACCTCGCCTTAGCATGTTTACTTTGGATAGATAGATAAAAAAAATACATTTATAAATGGCAGGAAGTCATTTTATTTCCCATTCTACTTTCACCCTAGATTTTAACTCTAGGTGCCAGAGCAGCTATCCAGTACTTTGCTCAAGCATAACAACATAAGAAGGAGCAGGAGTCGGCCATTTGCCCCCTCGAGCCTGCTCCGCCATTCAATAAGATCATGGATGATCTGATCTTGGCCTCAACTCCACTTCCCTGCCCGCTCCCCATAACCCTTGACTCCCTTATCGCTCAAAAATCTGTCTATCTCCGCCTTAAATATATTCAATGACCCAGCCTCCACAGCTCTCTGGGGCAGAGAATTCCACAGATTTATGACCCTCTAAGAAAACTCCTCCTCATCTCAGTTCTAAATGGGCGACCCTTTATTCTTAAACTATGCCCCCTAGTTCTAGATTTCCCCTACGAGTGAAAGCATCCCCTCTGCATCTACCCTGTCGAGCCCCCTCAGTATCTCAATAAGATCACCTCTCATTCTTCTAAACTCCAATGAGTATAGGCCCAACCTGCTCAACCTTTCTTCATAAATCAACCCCTTCATCTCAGGAAGCAACCGAGTGAACCTTCTCTGAACTGCCTCCAATGCAAGTATATCCCTCCTTAAATAAGGCGACCAAAACTGTACGCAGTACCCTAGGCAGTCATTGGAAATGTGTGAATACTCGGGTGTTCATGTTGGCAGAGTCCTCAAGCATGAAGATATCACACCTGAATCCAATCCTGTCCTCACACATGCTCTTTAAGACAGGGATCACTGGCCAGTGATCAGATGTACAAACCTTGACTGAGAATTTTCCACTCGCTAGCCAAGTGGTGCTGATGCTAATTGCAGCACCCCTATTGCCACCCCAGCCGAGGTCAGCTGACAGCACAAGCCACTCTACAAACTAATGCACTTTGAGGCTTTTTATTAGCAGAGGCCCAGAGTGGAAACAGCCTGACAGACGATAATAGTCAGCCTCATGTAAACATCTGACTGAATGTCAAGTATTGAAAGATCATAACGGAAGCCAAGATGTTACATTACTCATCTTTACAATTTTATAGTGTGTTACTGATACTTAGCATCTCTCATATATTTTTATTATACTAGCAGGTCTTCAAAGTGTCTGCCTTGGCTTATGTGTAGCACTCCCGCCTCTAAGTCAGCAGGTTGTGGGTATCTTCTTGTGGGTTGTGGGTCATAGTTCCAAACGTTGGGTTTCCTGCGTTACAACAGTGACTGCACTTCAAAAGTACTTCATTGGCTGCAAAGCGCTTTGGGAGATCCGGTGGTCGTGAAAGGGGCTATATAAATGCAAGCCTTTCTTTTCTTCATGAGAGTAAGGTAGTCTTGCTGTGATTGTACAGGGCTTTGGTGAGACCACACCTGGAGTACTGTGCACAGTTTTGGACTTATTACCTAAGGAAGGATATACTTACCTTTAGAGGGGGTGCAACGAAGGTTCAGTAGACTGATTCCTGGGATGAGTAGGTTGTCCTATGAGAAAAGATTGACTAGACTGGGCCTATATTCTCTGGAGTTTAAAAAAAATGAGAGCTGATCTCATTGGAATGTGTAAAATTCTTAGAGAGGCTTGACAAGGTAGATGCTGCGAGGCTGTTTTCCTGGCTGGAATGTCTAAAAGTAGGGGTCATAGTCTCAGGATAAGGGTTTGGCCATTTAGAACTAAGATGAGAAGACATTTCTTCACTCGGAGGGTTGTGAATCTTTGGAATGTGTGCTGCGGCTGCTTAGTCGTTGAGTATATTCAAGCCGGAGATTGATAGATGTTTGGACACTAAGGGAATCCAGGAATATGGGGATAGAGCGGGAAAGTGGAGTTGAGGTTGAATGGCAGAGCAGGCTTGAGGAGCCCTATGGCCTACTCCTGTTTCTATTTCTTGTGTTCTTAAGCAAGAGGAATGAAAAATAATACAGATTATTGTTTATTTTTAACATATTGCTGGAAGCCACCTACAAGACAGAACATGTGTGGGATTATTGCCACAGAAAATATCACTGCGTTCTCCAGCAACCCTTATATGAAAACTTGGCCTCTGCCCCCCTCCCCCTCTCCCGTCCCCAATTAAGTTTCTCTCTGACACTAATGAAAGAAAGATTTGCATTTATATAGCGCCTTTCATGACCTCAGGACTTCCCAAAGTGCTTTACAGCCAATGAAGTCCTTTTGAAATGTAGTCACTGTTGTAATGTAGGAAACTAGACATTTGGAACCACTATCCAGATGGAATGGAATGAGATTTGCTCTTTGTGTCAGCTGTGGCTCAGTGGGTAGCACACTCGCTTCTGAGTCAGAAGGTTGTGGGTTCAAGTCCCACTCCAGAGACTTGAGCACAAAAATGTAGGCTGACACTCCAGTGCAGTGCTGAGGGAGTGTTGCACTGTCGGAGGGGCCGTCTTTCAGATGAGACATTAAACCGAGGCCCCGTTTGCTCTCTCAGGTGGTCGTAAAAGATCCCATGGCACTATTTCGAAGAAGAGCAGGGGAGTTATCCCCGCTGTCCTGGGGCCAATATTTATCCCTCAATCAACATCACAAAAATAGATTATCTGGGTCATTATCACATTGCTGTTTGTGGGAGATTGCTGTGTGCAAATTGGCTGCCGCGTTTCCTACATTACAACACTGACTCCAAAAGTCCTGCATTGGCTGTAAAGCGCTTTGAGACGCCCGGTGGTCGTGAAAGGCGCTATATAAATGTAAGTCTTGCTTTCTTTGAGTTAATCTACTTTATCGTGATAAATGAGGTATCACTCGCTCTGCCAAAATCTGGCACACAAAGTACCAGAGACTTGGCATGACGTAAGAGGAGATGCGGACAGACCTGAAACACAAGCACATTTGGTGCCAAAGGCACACATGGTACAGCCAGATCGGCACCGCAGAGCAAAGGTTCACTAGACCTCGTGGCACGTTGGACACGGGCTGTAGATCGCAAATGCGTCTTGCTCTCCATTTCGTTCCATTCAGTTAACAGCCAAGATTTTGATATATTTGCCTCGAAGCGGCCATGCAAAAGAGGGAATGAAGGCCACATTCATGTGGTATTTCATTCATTTGTGGTTGGCAATCATCGCATTCTGTAATAATCCACAGATTTCGGATTGCTGGGAGTTGATTCAAAATATTATGGTTTGTTTCAACCTACGCACACATGACCCGAACTTCCAAAAAGAAAGCACTCCCCACGACTAGGACATATTTGGAGCTTGTGTGTTTCATCGTGTGAGGCTAGATCCTCTGCAACCCCAACGAAATTCCAGCAAGGATGTGAGCCAGAAACTGATTGAAATCATGGAATTAATATTGAACTTACTGATATGAAAAGGCTCTTCTATCTGCCAAACATAATAAGCAAAGCCATTATTAAAGGCAGAAGCCGCCGAGACGGGGTTTTAACCCTTTATGTAATTAGGACTGCCCGGTGGAGCAGAGAGGAACTTATCTGTTATCTGTTAAAGGATTGGCGTAGCTCGCTGTCCTGTGGATGAGATGCTGAACCAAGCTTAGCCTGATGGTTCGGGTAGATGTTAAAGGTCCTTCGGCGTAAGTTGGAGAAGGGTAGAGAGCTCTTAACGTGCCCACAGCAACATCCCTTCCAGAACCAACAGCAACAAAAACAGAATAACTAACTGGTGATTCATCCCATTGCTGTTTGAGGGACATTAGTGTCTGTGATGTATGCATCTGCGAGTATGCTCACAGGTTTGTAGAGCTGCTGTCTGTGGTCTGGAAGAGGCCGTGTTCCCTGCCTATGTTCAGTGTGTGAGGTTGCAGCCCCTGTTCCATTATTTGAAGGGGCTGCTCCTCGATATTTGGCTGCACTTCAGTCCCACACTCCTGATCTTTGGGCGCCCAGTGCGGAGGGGAGCGGGCAGGTCGGAGGGCCTCCTCGTAGGACTGCTCCTGGGCCTGGCCAAGGTGGTCATCAACCGGTCCAGGCAGCGGGCGGTCGAGGGGGTCGTTCAGCCCGACTGCCTTCCTCTTCCGTGGTTTACGTTCACGCCTGGGTGACCCTGGAGATGGAGCACGCGGTGTCCACCGGTACGCTCACGGCCTTCCGTGAGAGGTGGGCACCGGAGGGAGTGTATCATCACTCCCGGCAACCAAATTTTAATTTGATCTAAGTTTCCGTTAAAGTTTTATTTGGAAATATGCGGGTTCTAGTACCCTCGCCAAAAGGGGGCACTTGATTTAAAGTTCTACTTAGAATAGAGCTGTTGCATTGTGAGTGGCTTAGCCAGTCATGTGATGTTCACAAAACTCAATAAAACCCCAGCCAGTTGGGTCTAGGTCATCCACGATGAAGCATGCAGTTGTGAGCCTAGTGGATGAATTGGTAATGTGTGGTGTGATTGTTAAATCTTTCTTAATAAACCAACCTGTTCTTAATATCAATGTGTTTCTATGACTTCTTAAGCAAATAACCCATGAAACAAATACATTACAGTGTCATTCTCTCGGATATTCTCCTTGGAGTAGAGAAAGTTGCGAGGAGATTTGATAGAAGTGTTTAAAATGATGGAGGATCTAGACAGAGTAGAGAGAGAGAAACTGTTCCCATTGGCGGAAGGGTCGAGAACCAGAGGGCACAGATTTAAGATGATTGGCTGAAGAACCAAAGGCGACATGAGGCAAACTTTTTTACGCAGCGAGTGGTTAGGATCTGGAATGCACTGCCTGACAGGGTGGTGGAGGCAGATTCGATTGTGGCTTTCAAAGGGGAGTTGGATAAGTACCTGAAGGCAAAAATTGCGGGGAAAGGGCGGGGGAGTGGGACTGGCTGAGGTGCTCTTGTAGAGAGCTGGCACGGGCTCGACGGGCCGAATGGCCTCCTTCTGTGCTGTAACCGTTCTCTAATTCTAGTGGCGTAGAATACATAGAGAGGGAAACAACAGGTTCCATTTGTGTCTTTTTTAAAGAAGCGTTTATCAGAAGGTATATTTGACCGTTGCATTCAAAATAAGAAGCAGTGCTACATTGTGGTATTTTAAAGATTTGTTTTGGAACTTACGAGGGTAAATCCCATCAGGGTAGCTAACAGTATATTATTTTAAAATTCTGACAAAGTGAAACGTTTCTGCAAAAATGGATGGCACAGAGTTTTTTTTTTCTCCTTTGAGAAAAATCTGCCGTAGAATATTTAAAGGGGCAACGCGACTCTTGCCTAAAACTCTGGAGATTACTTTTTTAAAATTGTAATCTTATTGGTTAAATGAATTCTCTTGGGGCGGGGGAAGGGGAGAGGAGATTGCATTCTTTCCCCTGCCAGGCCAAAGGTTACGCAGCAGTACTGACATTCCTGTGTTGCTGCCTCTAGACTTTCTTCAGCCCAGCCAATTAGATACACAGCCTATCACTTTTATGTCTCATTCAATAAAAGCCTAGACCCAAGGAAGGCACGCTGGTGTCCTAGCCACAAGAAAGGGAGCAGTCGCCAATAATTCTTCCCATACTTGCAGGAATTTTCTGTTTCATTCATCTTTCCTGCACCCTGTCAAAAGTGCATGGGGTGTGGCAACTTGGTCCGTGGTATTTATCGCACAATTTACATAAGAACATAAGAAATAGGAGCAGGAGTAGGCCATACGGCCCCTCGAGCCTGCTTCGCCATTCAATAAGATCATGGCTGATCTGATCATGGGCTCAGTTCCACCTCCCTGCCCGCTCCCTATAATCCCTTATCCCCTTTATCGTTTAAGAAACTGTCTATTTCTGTCTTAAATTTATTCAATGTCCCAGCTTCCACAGCTCTCTGAGGCAGAGAATTCCACAGATTTACAACTCAGAGAGAAGAAATTCCTCCTCATCTCAGTTTTAAATGGGCTGCCCCTTATTCTAAGATCATGCCCTCTAGTTTTAGTCTCCCCCAGCAGTGGAAACATCCTCTCTGCATCCACCTTGTCAAGCCCCCTCATAAGTTTCGATAAGATCGCCTCTCATTCGTCTGAATTCCAATGAGTAGAGGTCCAACCTCCTCAACCTTTCCTCATAAGTCAACCCCTTCATCTCCGGAATCAACCTAGTGAACCTTCACTGAACTACCTCCAAAGCAAGTATATCCTTTCGTAAATATGGAAACCAAAACTGCACGCAGTATTCCAGGTCCTCACCAATACCTTGAATAGCTGTAGCAAGACTTCCCTGCTTTTATACTCCATTCTCTTTGCTACTCCATAACTGTCTGCTCGCCGTGTGAGGGCTGCCTGGATCGACTCTCCATCCAATATTTACCCGCCTCCTGCAAGTGAGCGCCATGCCTACCGGTGGCTTCTCCCGAGTGTCCACCGTGGCTCAGAGGGCAGCACTCTCTCATCTCGGAGTCAGGGGGTTGTGGGTTCAAGACCCACTCCAGAGACACAAAAATCCAGGCTGACACTCCAGTGCAGTGCTGAGGAAGCGCCGCACTACTGGAAGATGCTGTTTTTTGGATGAGATGTTAAACCGTCGCGCTCTCAGGTGGACGTGAAAAATCTCACGGCGCTATTTCGAAGATGATCAGGGGAGTTCCCTCTGGTATCCTGACCAATATTTAACCCTCAATCAACATAGCAAAAAAAAAGATTATCTGGTCGTCATTACATTGCTGTTTGTGGGAGCTTGCTCTGTGCAAATTGGCTGCCGTGTTTCCTACGTTACAACAGTGACTACACTTCAAAGAGTACTTCATTGGCTGTAAAGTGCTTTGGGACATCCAATAGTCATGAAAGGTGCTATAGAAATGCAAGTCTTTCTTTTGAGGTATCTCAGACGTGAGCCCACAACCTTCTTGCTTCCCATTGCACAGGGATCAGAACTCCACCTTTTAATTCTATCTGCTGAGTTGTCTGTTATCCTGTCCACAACTGCCTTGCATGCGTCATTTTCCAATTATTACCCTGGGTTGACAATCATCACTGTGCAGATATCGTCCGATCAACGCCAAAGTCATTTCCTTTCCCATTGAAAATGAATGAGAGATTCTTTTCTTTTCCTCTTTCTAATGTCAAGGACATTTTGATGCTTTGTAACATTTGTTTTCCAATTTTCTTCTTTCCTCCCATGAAGACCCAAGTCTGCTCCAGAAACAGCTTTATGGGTCCGAGCATTTGCGTGTCATGTACCTAATCGCTTTGAACTGAGCCTGAACAACAAATGGTAGCAGGCTGTTCCTCAAGGCAGGATATTACAACTAAACCTAACCCAGGCCCTGTCCTATCAGCAGGGAGTCACCAGTTAGTAGTTGGGAACCTTGGCTGATTTTTCCTTTCCCTCGCCCAAGAGTTTTACAGCCAACGCTAACCGCCCCAACCCCCTCTCTTCCCAATGCCATTGATGCGTCAGAAATTAGATGGCACAGACCAGAGATCAGACGTGGGACTTTCCTGATCTACATGGGTAAAACTGGGTGCTTGATTACTCATTGATCCATTGAGGGAGCCGTTGGCAATTCTTTTAAGAGGGTTGGGGGTGCGGGGGAGGGGAGGGGGGGAGGGGGAAGAAACATTTTGGACTTGATCAAAGTTTAACAACAGAGACTAGAGCACGACTCTAGTCTGGATCATTATTAAAAGCTTGTTTTTTTTATTGGGTATGCTACAGTCTGCATTTGCTCCATTTCTCTCCCCACCCACCACCCCATAAACCACCATTGCATGGTCTCCTCTCGGGCTTTTACTTTGAATCAGCTGGTAGGAGCTGAGTGCAGTCTGCAATGACCCTGTCTCTCTTGCTCTCTCGCTCTCCCTCTTTCACATTTTTTTCTTATTCAGTCACAGGATGTGGTCGTTCCTGGCAAGGCCAGCATTTATTTCCCATCCCTAATTGCCCTTGAGAAAGTGGTGATGGTGAGCCACCTCCTTGAATGCAACAGAGTGGCTCACTGCGCCATTCCAGAGGGACAGTTAAGAGCCAACCACATTGCTGTGGGTCTGGAGACACATATAGGCCAGACCGGGTAAGATTTCCTTCCCTTAAAAGTCATTAGTGAACCAGATGGGCTTTTACACAAATCCGTTTGTTTCATGGTTACCATTACTGATGCTAGCTTTTTATTCCAGCTTTTTATTTAATTGGATTTAAATTCCCCAGCTGCCGTTGTGGGATTTGAACTCATGTCTCAGGATTATTCGTCCAGTCCTCTGGATTACGAGTCTAGTAACATAACCACTATGCTACCATCCTGCAAACAAAAAGGTCGAGACTGGGAACTCCGTGGGGGTCCCAAACCTGGCGCCATGTAATACTGCTTTAATATATTGAGTACTGTAAACTTTTAGACTTGGAGAGTAAAATCTTCAACTCAAAAGCTTGCACTCTACATAGCCTCTACTGCAGGATGAATAAAACCTGGCAGCCAGCGTGATGGCTCAGGAATGGTGTGCTTAAGACCTCCCTTCTCCTGGCCAGTCCAAGGATTCATCTTGCCCAGCTCCCCAGTGCTGAGACAATGGACACCCCCTATAGCTTCATTTAGATCAGCGTATGCCAGATGGATTTCCTTTCACAGACCAGCTGGTTGTCTGATCTGAGTGCTTATTTTGCACCGATTAAATTTCTGGTCCGGCTGTGGAGTAGGTAACATAAGACGTTCCTCCAGTGCTGTGGCTGCTGTTACCGCTCAGCCTGGTACTGCAAGAGATTTGCCTGATACTTCAAGATGCACATTTGTCTCCAGTCCCCAGCTGAGAAAGGTCCATTAGCCCTGGGGGCAGGGAATATTAATTGAGCTGCAAGTCCGAAGTGTTGTAAACTTAGCCAGTTCAGTTGGCACGGTTCAGGTTTAATTTTGCAAAATATCAGATTGGCCTACTCTACAACACATCTCAACTCAAGTGTGATGATAAAGCAAAAATTACATGGAGGTTACAGCACGGGAACAGGTCATTCGGCCTAAGCTGGTGCTTATGCTCCACACGAGACTCCTCCGACTCCATTTACTTCATCTCACCCTATCAACATATTCTTCTGCACCTTTCTTACTCATGTACTGATCTAGCTTATCATGTACAGGTACAGCATTGAGAATCCGGAAGCCTCGGCACCGAGGCCGCTCCGGATTCTGTGTATTTACGGACTTCGGAACGTCTTTCCAATGTCCCAAGTCTGGAAATGTCTGGGGGGAGGGAGGGGCGAGTCCGGCGGGCGGCGGGGCCTGAGGAGTCGGCGGTGGCCCGAGGCAGGGGAGTCCAGTGTTGGGGGGGTGGGGGGGGGCGGCAGCGGCGGTGGTTCTAGATTCCGGACCATTTTCCAGATTCCGGACGACCCCGCCATGGATTGTCCGGATTCCAGAACGCCGGATTCTTGACGCTGTACCTGTACTTATTTAAGGTGGTGGATGGGGTACTGCAGTTGTACAAGGTCTTGGTGAGGCCTCACCTGGAATATTGTGTGCAGTTTTGGTCTCCTAATCTGAGGAAGGATGTTCTTGCTATTGAGGGAGTGCAGTGAAGGTTCACCGGACTGATTCCAGGGATGGCTGGACTGACATATGAGGAGAGACTGGATCAACTGGGCCTTTATTCACTGGAGTTTAGAAGGATGAGAGGGGATCTCATAGAAATGTATAAGATTCTGACGGGACTGGACAGGTTGGATGCGGGAAGAATGTTCCCGATGTTGGGGAAGTCCAGAACCAGGACCACACATCGTCCTGACTTGGAAATATATCAGCTGTTCCTTCATCGTCGCTGGGTCAAAATCTTGGAACTCCCTCCCTCACAGCACTGTGGGAGCACCTTCACCAGACGGACTGCAGCGGTTCAAGAAGGCGGCTCACCACCACCTTCTCGAGGTCAGTTAGGGATGGTCAATAAATGCGGCCTTGCCAGTGACGCCCACATCTCACAGGAATGAATAAATGAAAATAAACAAGCTGAATTGGCCAAGACGTCACTGAGATCCACCTGAGGAGATGAAGCCACAAATCTTGTGCAGCTCAGAGGCATGTGGAGACTGAACAATATTGTCTAGGACCTGGAACCCACTGATGAAACCCAAGAAAGAAAAATAGATTTGGATTTTGGTGCATGTGTTCGTATTGTCTCACCTTGCAGTCTGCTTCCTCTGTGTCATAACAACCCCAAATTCTTTTCAGCAAGTTCCAGCTTTTATAATATGAGGATAGTAATGGTGCTGTCAGAATATCCAGGGCACAGGAATCTGCCATAGTCTTTGCCTATTGCCTATGTTGGCTGTTCAGGGCAATTTTTAATATTCAAATTCACTGCCATCTGGAAGTAACCATTTTACATTCATCAAGCACAATTATGTTCCTTCATCGTCACTGGGTCAATATCCTGGGACTCACTCCGTAACAGCACCTTCATCACGCGTGTTTTATATGTAAACCTGTAAGTACCTTGTGTAACCACCAGAGGGCCCATCCCCTGGAGTCCCAAGGGATCCCACAATCCCTTGGGAGCACCTGTATGTAAGGAGGCCTCACAGGCTGGAGAGGCACTCTGGACTCCTGCAATAAAAGACTAAGGTCACACCTTACTTTGAGCTCACAGTATCTGCTCAGACTCTTTATTCATACATAACAACACGGACTGCAGCGGTTCAAGAAGGCGGCTCACCACCCCCTTCTCGAGGGCAATTAGGGATGGGCAATAAATGCCTACCTTGCTAGCGATGACCACATCCCAGAACGAATAAAAAGAAAATGTACCAAGGTTTTGCAGCCATCCCATGCCCATGGAACAGTATCACAGTAAAGAATCTTCAGAGCGGTGTGAGAGTATTGGTAATAAAAGTAAAATAAATTGAAAGATGAGGTATAGATCAAGAAGGGATAAACTTTTATTAAGCAGTTCTAGGGCCAGATGGCTGGTTAAGTATCAGACTTCTATTGGCAATGACATATGGCAGGTTCTGTACAGAAACAGGCCCCTCTAAAATAATTTTACAGTATCGTAAACACCCAGGCATTTGGTACTAGAAAATTGTAAAATGACAAAATCTATATGGGTTTGGAAATGTAAATGTATTCTGCATTTGTGAGGTTTGACAGATAAAATTCTTGCCTTTTACTGATGCAACAGTTCCACTCAGAGAGAGGTGACTCTTAATATTGGTTTGCTCAGTGATTCATTCCTGACTTCCACAGCTTGGTCATGCAATGGCACGAGTCCTACTCTGGGCCAAGCGATAACTGTTTGTATTGATATACCATGGTCCTCACGTTAAGACACATCTCGGAGTGTTTCCCAAGAGGTAAAGGTGGGCACCAAACAGGAAGGAAAGGAATTAGGAGGAGAGGAGAGAAAAAAGGCACAGTTGAGGAGATGTTTTTTTTAGGAAACTTTTGGAGAAAGGTAGCAGAGAAAGGTTTCTTCAGAATAGTTCCAGAGGATGGGGGTGGCATGGCTGAAAGATTGACGTACAATGGTTGGGTTAAGTATGGAAGAACTCCACAAGACTGAGTACTGTGAGCTAAAACTGATGTGACCTTAGTCTCTTTAATACAACTCCAGAGTGCCTCAGCAGCATGGCAGACAACCTTTTATACTCCCTTGCACGAGGTGTGCAGGTGACCCTTGGGCCTCCAACAGTCACACCCTCTGGTGGCAAGTCTTACACAGTTACAATATTTACATACATTAAAGGTTGATTGGAAATAATAGGAAGCAAGCAGTAATTCACAGTTACAGGAGCGGAGATAATGGGTTTGAGAAGATTTCCTAGATGTGGTGGGATGAGGAACCTGAAGACGAGTATCTTCAAGTCTATGCACTTGGAAAGGAGGAGCCAGAAAACTGGACAGTGATGGGTGAGAGATACGTGGGACTTTATGTAGGACAGAATTTGGGCTGCAGGGTCTGGATTAGTTGGAATTTTGAAGGGTGGGGAAGTAACATTCTGGAGGTGGAAGAGGGCAGTCTGACCAGGTGTAGCGTAGCAAAACTCAACTCAGTGTTGAAGATGGGGCTGAGGTTGTGACGACCAGGTGCGTCCAGGCAAACAGCCAGCAGGATTGATGGGAGTTGATGATAAAGGAATGTAGATGCTGGTGAGAACCAAACCGGATGCATCAATGTTTTGTTAATTTTGAGCGGTATGAAATCTTGGTAAATGTAATGTATTAGGCAGTCCCTCGAATCGAGGATGATCTGCTTCCACACCAAAAAGGGATGAATTCACAGGTGTTTCAATGAGGGACTTGACATTCTAGGTCCCGAACTACATACTGAAGGGTGGAAGATGCCTGTGCATGGATTCTTTTAATGTGGGGTGGCCGTTGCACACCAGCCACCACACAGGCTTGACAGAGCTAGATCTTGATCCAGTGGCAAGGGTTAACCAAGACGGTAAATCTGGAGTTTCAGCAGGTTGGATGACTGAGTGAATCCCTTCCCACACACAGAGCAAGTGAACGGCCTCTCCCCAGTGTGAACTCACTGGTGTGTCAGCAGGCTGGATGACTGAGTGAATCCCTTCCCACACACTGAGCAGTTGAACGGTATCTCCCCAGTGTGAACTCGCTGGTGTCTAAGCAAGGATTAGTACTGAGCGAATCCCTTCCCACACTCAGAGCAGGTGAACGGTCTCTCCCCAGTGTGTACTCGCTGGTGTTTCAGCAGGTTGGATGACTGAGTGAATTCCTTTCCACATTTTGAGCAGGTGAACGGTCTCTCCCCAGTGTGTACTCACTGGTGTTTCAGCAGGTTGGATGACTGAGCGAATCCCTTCCCACACTCAGAGCAGGTGAACGGTCTCTCCCCAGTGTGTACTCGCTGGTGTTTCAGCAGGTTGGATGACTGAGTGAATTCCTTTCCACATTTTGAGCAGGTGAATGGTCTCTCTCAATTGGTAAATGTACAATCCAT
The DNA here is from genome assembly GCF_044704955.1 of Pristiophorus japonicus. Classification (NCBI taxonomy): domain Eukaryota; kingdom Metazoa; phylum Chordata; class Chondrichthyes; family Pristiophoridae; genus Pristiophorus; species Pristiophorus japonicus. The sequence goes on along the minus strand of NC_091998.1, from coordinate 12,121,651 downwards.
TTGGATAGCATGGGTATCAGTCTTGGAGCCAGTATCTGTGGTAGAGAAACAGATTTTGAGTGTAACAGCCAGGCCCGGCTAGCTCATTCGGTGGAACATGAAACTCTTAATTTCATGGGTCATGCGATCGAGCCCCAAATTGGGCAGTTTGTGTTTAAGCTCAGCCATGATCTTATTGAATGGAAGAGCAGGCTCGAGGGGCCAAATGGCCGACTCCTGCTTCTATATCTTATGTAACTAGCATACTGACCCCCACTGCTTATAAAGAGCAAAAGACCTGCATTTATATAGCGTCTTTCACAGCCACCGGAATATCTCAAAGTGCTTTACAGTCAATGAAATACTTTTAGATTGTAGTCACTGTTGTAATGAGGGAAACACGGCAGCCATTTTGCGCACAGCAAACTCCCACAAACAGCAATGTGATAATGACCCGTTAATCTGTTTTTGTAACGTTGATTGAGGGATAAATATTGGCCAGGACACCAGGGATAACTCCCCTGCTCTTCTTTGAAACAGTGCCGTGGGATCATTTACGTCCACCCAAGAGAGCAGACGAGGCCTCGGTTTATCGTCTCATCCGAAAGACGGCACCTCCGACACTGCAGCACTCCCTCGGCACGGCACTGGAGTGTCAGCCTAGGTTTTATTCTCAAGTCTCTGGAGTGGGACTTGAAACTACAACCTTCTGACAAGTGTGCTACCCACTGAGCCACAGCTGATGTTAGGGAGGGGTAGCATGGAGTTGTGGGTCAATAATGTGGGATAGGAGGAGAAACTGTTTGGGTGGGTAGGAGATGAACCATGGAGGAGTGGAGTGGAGCGGAATGGAGTGGTTAATGCTGTCTGAGGCAATAGCAAGGTCAAGGACAAGGAGAGATAATGAGCTGCAGTCATGCAGGATGCCCCTAATGGTTTGACAAACACATCTCGCTTAGAGCCAGTTCACCAATATAGATACATGTATTTGACCATTGCTGCTTCTAATGTAACGACAGTATACACAGAAATAAACTTTTAAATGGATCAGAATTAACTGAGAACTGCCAAAATCAATACCTGACTTTGTGTTGCATTACAAGCTACACAAGAATTGGGTTTTGAGAAATTTTTCAAACTGATTTAATAATTAACTTAGTCAAAGCAATTACAGACATGGATAGGTGGCCAGGTCATTTCAGTAGCGGGTCTCGAAAGGCAAACTGAAATCGTTCTCCAAAGCCTGCAACATGTCTCTCTGGCATGCTCTGTGTGAATTGGATTGTGTTCCAGAAGTAAATGTCACCCTGCCACAGACTTCAGACAATGTGCAGCACAAAGTAGGGGTTCCAGAATCCAAAGTGTTTATTCACGAAAGAGGGACTGGAAATGGACTTTATGGAAGTACATAAGTAATTAAAACAGTGTTGGAAAAAATAAATCCAAAGCAAGACCGTAAGGTCCACCAGGATCAAAGAACAAGGGTGTAGACGGGTTCAAACTGGTGAAAGGCAAACTTAGGACATGAAGAGAAGTCAATACTTGGAATAGACTTTTATTCGTTCATGGAATGTGGGCGTCGCTGGCAAGGCCAGCATTTATTGCCATCCCTAATTGCCCATGAGAAGATGGTGGTGAGCCGTCTTCTTGAACCGCTGCAGTCCGTGTAGTGAAGGTACTCCCACAGTGATTGTTCTCAGTTGTATCAACTGAGTGGCTCGCTCAGCTATTTCAGAGAGCAGTTAAGAGTCAACCACATTGCTGTCACATATAGGCCACACCAGGTAAAGACAGCAGATTTCCTTCCCCAAATGTCATTAGTGAACCAGATGTTTTTTTTAAAATAATACAATAGTTTGATGGCCACAATTACTGACACTAGCTTTTTATTCCAGGTTTATTTAATAAACTGAATTTAAATTCCCCAGCTGCCGTGGTGGGATTTGAATTTGGGTCTCTGGATCATTGGTCCAAGCCTCTGGATTATTGGTCCAGTAATATTACACAATGCTACCATTCCCAGTTCTAGGGAAGGTAACACTGAAAACTTCAAGAGTCATTAAAGAGCCAGTGAGATGCTTTAATTAGGGAATTGTAGGCTTTTCTTCATGGATGGATAAACTAAGATGAGTTAAGTGGCCTTCCTCATTTGTATTTAACATTTTATTTGCATCTTGCGATTTAAAAGAAAAACTGATGCAAAGAGCAACACCTTGGGATCTATTTTGATTTTATAAACCTGTAGGAAGATTCTGAAATAATTACAAATATTCCAACAAAAGGAATAGAGGAGACAACTGTCTTGGGAACTGGCTGACACCTGTTCCAGCAAAAATACAAAAGGCAACACGGAAGCTTGCTCAGAGGGTTAACTTATGAGAACAGGTTGCAAAGACAAGGCTTGTATTCCCTTGAATATAGAAATTTATGGGCTGATCTAATTGAGGTGTTTAAGGTGATTAGAGAGTTTGATAGAGAGAGTCCAGAACAAAGGAGCATAACCTTAAAATTAGAGCCAGGCCGTTCAGGGGTGAAGTCAGGAAGCACTTCTTCAACTCACACAAAGTGGTCATGGAAATCTGGAATTCTCGCTCCTCCAAAAAGCTGCTGAGGCTGGGGGCCAATTGAAAATTCCCAAACTAAAATTGATAGATTTTTGTTGGGCAAGGGTATTGAGGGAACCAAGGTGGGTAGGCCGAATTAAGGTACAGATCAGCCATGATCTAATTGAATGGCGGAGCAGGCTCGAGGGGCTGAATGGCCTCCTCATGTTCCTATGTAAACTACCTCAGTCTGTACAAAGGTTTGATTAGATAGCCTGCAAACAGAGCCAACATTTTACCACTGCTGCTCAAGCCTTTTATCCATATCTTTACTGGACAATCGCCATTTTTTTTTATTGGCAAACAGTTTAAAGGAAAAAAAAAAATCGATTTTTAAGTCACACAGCCTGCACCTAATGCAGTGCCAGAATGGTACAACGGATCTCACGCTATCGGATATGAGTTAGTCACAGCAAACCATCTCCCAAGAAGTTGCGAGCTGTGCAATTTTACCACAAGCAGCAACTAAGCACAAGTACAAAGTGTGTTTTTTTAACCCTTTTCTATTTCGTTACCTCTCCCAGGAGTTAGCAATGCTATTGATTGGAGAGGGTGGCACGCAAGGTTTCACCAATAAGGTGAGCATCACACGGCCTGATCAACTTTTCTCGCCCTTAGTTTATGTGTGTCTGTGTGCACCATTTCATACTAATAAATGGCTCTGCCCCGATAAAGGCCCTTTTTATACTTCCCTGATGTTTGCCTGCCTCCCCAGCCTGCTGTACAATGAATGGATTTGTGTTAAACCTGAAATAATCCCCCCCCCACCCCAACCACCGATATTGTCAGCTAATTGCACCGACCGCGTCTGCAAGTTGCAATTTTCTTTTATCGTTTCAGTTTTATTTGCTCAGTTGCCCAGGTGGCTTGTGTTGAGAAACTGGCCTGCACCGTTATCTTGTGCTTATTTGCTTAATTGCAATACATCAGGGCCACAAATTGCTCACTGATTATTCCTCACAACCCACCTCATGCCCACAATATGAAACCCGTTGTACCAGAGCATGTCAATTTGATATTTTGAATCATAGTTTTCTTGTTTTGGAACCTTCAAAGCATCTGACCTATATTTAATATCGAGTGGCTACCATCGTTTCCTGAATGGTTACAGCACAGTAGGAGGTCATTCGTCCCATCGAGCCCGTGCTGGCTCTCTGCAGTGTACTCCATACCGACTGGCGCCGTGCGCAGAACTGTTTCATGTTCGTTGTCCTTGCTCGTCCCTTCCCCATTCATAATTTGTTTCCTGTTTCAGAACATTATTCTGCATTCATTCCCCGGCTCAAGGATGGCATCCTACGGGGGAAAACGGGACGAGGGTAACCAGAATTGCCAACATTCACAATTCTGCATCATTTGAACAATCCTGTTGTTTATATTGCATAAAGTCACATCAAAATTACAACGTTGAAAACAGGCCGTTCGGCCCAACCACGCTTAGAATCACAGAATGGTTACAGCACAGAAGGAGGCCATTCAGCCCGTCGAGCCTTGCCGGCTCTCTGCAAGAGCCCTTCAGCTAGTCCCACTCCCCCGGCTTTCCCCGCAGCCCTGCAATTTCTTTTCCTTCAGGTACTTATCCAACTCCCTTTTGAAAGCCGCGATTGAGTCTGCCTCCACCACCCTTGCAGGCAGCGCATTCCAGATCCCAACCACTCGCTGCGTCAAAAGGTTTTTCCTCGTGTCGCCTTTGGTTCTTCTGCCAATCGCCTTAAATCTGTGTCCTCTGGTTCTCGACCCTTCTGCCAATGGGAACAGTTTCTCTCTCTGTCTAGACTCTTCAAGATTTTGAACACCTCTATCAAATCTCCTCTCTACCTTCTCCGCTCTAAGGAGAACAACCCCAGCTTCTCCACTCTATCCCAGTAGCTGAAGTCCCTCATCCCTGGAACCATTCTCGTCAATCTTTTTTGCATTCCGTGTTGGTCTGCATCCCCCACATGAACAGTCGTCCTAATCCCATTTACCTGCCCTGTTTCCATATCCTCGAATCCCCCTTTCCTTCACCCCAGTGTATTGTAAATCGATAGTTTCTATACTTAAAAAGGTACCAATAATGGAACACGAACTTGTGTTGCATCACAGTCATTGGGTTTTTAGTATTTCTGGGGCAGTCGAGTGACATTGCTCTAAATAAATCGATATGTGCATTATACGGTGCAGCACACGCTGTACCTTTCTACTCTAAGGTGGAGATGACTTTAATCTAGAAACATAGAAAGTAGGTGCAGGAGTAGGCCATTCGGTCCTTTGAGCCCGCACCACCATTCAATAAGATCATGACTGATCATGCAACTTCCTGCTTTCTCTCCATACCCCTTGATCCCTTTAGCCTTTGAACGTCACAAAGCTTCATAGCTGTACCATCCTGAAGTCAATTGCAGTTTATTGATGAAGGCAATTTACAAATTGGAAGATGCCTGTCAACTTCTGTCTCTGGATCAAAAGAAACAATTGCATTTCTATAGCGCCTTTTATAACCACTGGGCATACCCAAACGCTTTACAGCCAATGATGTACTTTTACAATGTAGTCATTGTTGTAATGTAGGAAGCACAGCAGCCAATTTGTGTACAGCAGGCTCCCACAAACGGCAATGTGTTAATGACCCAGATAATCTGTTTTAGTGATGTTGATTGATGGATAATTATTGGTCTAGGACTCCCCTGCTCTTCTTCGAAATAGTGCCGTAGGATCTTTTACTTCCACCTGAGAGGGGCAGTTTTACTAAATTAAAGGCGATAATAAATTCAAGTTGTTGTGACTGTATTTTTGTCTTTATGCTTATCCTGGTTCATTGCTTACCATTACAGTGAGACTCAGATGCATTATAGCACTGTCAATTTATAGCATTTATAGCACCGTTAATTGCTGTTGAAGGTGGTCAGAATTAATTTAATAAAAAACAACCAGAGAGTTCTCGCAGAGTAGTGAGAGAAATCCGGCTGGGGACCACATGAAACCGCGTGGACTGTGATAAGTGAGGCAGAATTCTCTACCCCGAAAGGGCTGTGGATGCTGAATCGTTGAGTATATTGCAGGCTGAAATTGATAGATTTTTTGGTCTCTAGGGGAATCGAGGTATATGGAGATCAGGCGGCAAAGTGGAGTTGAGTTTGAAGAACAGCCATGATCTTATTGAAATGGCGGAGCAGGCCCGGGGAACAATATGGCCGACTCCTGCTCCTTGAGAGATGAAGCTGCAGAGGACAGGAGAGAGCAGGCTGCAGAGCGTACACAGTATTTTAACGTGAAGGTTTTCCTTATTGAAATAAATGAATTTTATTTGAAGCTTGATAAAATGAATAAAGGTTGTAGGGTTGTTTTCAACTTGCTGGCTTGCCTCTCGGTGTGTGCTGAGGAGATAGACTTTGCGAAGGCCAAGGTGGTAAGTTAATTAAGGGATCGGACAATTGGAGCTATATAAATAAATCTGGTTCGATGACACTAAACTTGACTATGATTAGGAAAGTCTGAGAAGAGGGACAGAAGTAAGTTTTACACAGGAAATGCACACAATATGCAAGACTGTTAACATATCGAGTACATTTCCTGTGCTTCCAATAGGTCAGAGGCCGCACTGTTTTGTAGGGAGAGGAACACTACACCATGTAACGCAGACAAAACCAGGGCACGGCACGGCACGTATCCCCTCCCGTCGAGCCTGTTCCAGGTTTTACATTGTACCGTGACACCGTTAAGATTATAAGATGCACCGCACCTGCGAAGTGAAATGTGCTGTATTTGTGTTTAAGCAGCAATCCATTGGTTAAAGTATGAATATCAATCTAACCAGGCTAGTTACCCCTATCAGTCAATGAATTGATTACAAGTCACTGAAATAAAAGATCAACGTAATGCCTTCTTAAGTCGATATTTTCTTAATCTATCAATTCGTTGACCAAAAAAAAGAAATACCTGCATTTATATAGCGCCTTTCACAACCATTGGACGTCTCCAAGCGCTTTACACCCAATTAAGTACTTTTGGAGCATAGTCACTGTTGAAATGCAGCAGCCAATCTGCACATAGCAAGCTCCCACAAACAGCAATGTGATAATGACCCGATAATCTGTTTTTTTGGTCTGTTGATTGAAGGATGAATATTGGTCAGGACACCAGGGATAACACCCCTGCTCTTCTTCGAAATAGTGCCGCGGGATCTTTTACATCCACCTGAAAGGGCAGACAGGGCCTCAGTTTAACGCCTCATCTGAAAGACAGCCCCTCCGACAGCGCAGCACTCCCTCAGCACTGCACTGTCAGCCTAGATTTATATGCTCAAGTTCCTAGAGCGGGACTTGAACCCACAACCTTCTGACTCAAGAGACGAGGCTGCTACCCACTGAGCCACAGCTGACACTTTTAGAGGTCACAATATCACCTCTGGAGCAAGTAAGAACAATTGTCACTGTTAGAGTGTTACCCATTTGATTTCAATGTACTGGCAATGTAATATATTACAGATATAATTATAGTTATATTTTTATTATAGATGTTCATCCAAGGTCTGAAATAGATGTTAGCAGTTTGCTTGGTTGTACAGCAGTTAACATATTCCTCCGCCCTTCTATTCTTACTGATTCCTGGGATGGGGGGATTGTCCTATGAGGAGAGATTGAGTAGACTAAGCCTATATTTTCTAGCATTTGTAAGAATGTGAGGTGATCTCCTTGAAATGCGTAAAATTCTTAAAGGGTTTGACAGGGTAGATGCTGGGAGGTCGTTTCCTCTGGCTGGGAAGTCTAGAACCAGGGTCACAGTCTCAGAATAAGGGGTCGGCCATTTAGGACTGAGGTGAGGAGAAATTTCTTCACAGAAGCTGGTGAAGCTTTGGAATTCTCTACCCCAGAGGGCTGTGGATGCTCAGTTGTTGAGTGCATTCAAGAGAATCGATAGATTGTTGGATATTAAGGAACCAAGGGATTTGAGGATCATGCGGGAAAATGGAATTGAGGTAAAAGGCCAGCCGTGATCTAATTGAAGGCAGGGCAGGCTCGAGGGGCCAAGTGGCCTACTCCTGCTCCTATTTATTGTGTCCTTATGTCTCAGGATTGAGTCCAAGAGCTGCTTACATGAGAATTCACCAGTCATCCCTATGATAAACATAATCATTTCTGGGTGGTCAACCAGGGTGGCTATCTATTGATAGTCAAGGGCCCTTATCTTGAGTTTTGAGCCTAGCTGATGAAATGAGACAAATGATTGCTCTAGCTTGTTTGTGTAGAGCCAATCCTTTGACAAATTCCAGGTTTCTCAACATTTGATATGTACATAAAGTCTGAACACTGCTCCTACCTGCTACAAGCAACATTTGAGCAGGTCAGTGATTAATTTCCATGGTCTGTCAACATGTAATCACAAGCAGCCACAAAAAATAGTGAATGAATTAATAAAACACCAGAAACGTTTAGCTACACAATGATGGCAGGTTCTCTCTCAGCCTCTGGAAGAACAAGGGCATTGAAGGTTAGGAAGGGCCATACTTGAAGAAAACTGTTCTTGATGCGCAAAAATGTAACAAAATGTCATTTTTCATCATCATCTGCTGAGAATGTGGAACTTGCTACCACATGGAGTGGTTAACACAAGTGGCATAGATGCATTTAAGGAGAATCTGGATAGAAGGATATGTTGATAGGGTGAGATGAAGTAAGGTGGGAGGAGGCTCTTGTGGCGCATAAACACCGGCACCGACGCCTGGGGTCTATCCACCTGTTTCCTCCACAATCCAGAACATGGGAGCTGTAATTTATGCACCTGTGAGTATATGCACAGGTTTGTAGCGCTGTTGGCTCCTGGTAGGACGACTCATGAGCCTGATCTAGGTGGCCATAATTAGGTCCAAGTAGAGCGCAGTGGAGGGGGTCGTTCAGCCCGACTGCCTGCCTCTCTTCCGCGGCTACCTTTGCGCCAGGACGTCCCTGGAGATGGAGCACACGGTGTCCACCGGTACGCTCGCGACCTTCTGCGAGAGGTGGGCGCCAGAGGGACTGGAGTGCATCATCATCCCCGGCAACTGACCGTAGTCTTTTCAAAAATTTTATTTGTTGATTTGTCGGTTCTAGTGTCTCTTTAATAAGGGGGCACTTGATATAAAGTTTTACATTAAAATAGTTGTAGAGCTGTTGCATTGTGAGTGGCTTAGCCAGTCACGTGATGTTCACAAGACTCAATAAAACCGCAGCCAGTTGAGTCTAGGTCATCCACAATGAGGTATGCAGTTGTGAGCCTAGTGGATGAAATGGTAATGTGTAGTGTTATTGTTAAACCTTTGTTAATAAACCAACTAGTTCTTAATGGCAATGTGTTGCTATGAATTCTTAAGCCAAGAATCCACGAAGCAAATACATTACACGAGCCTTGTCCTCTTGGCCAGATTTTCCAAGCTTCCCTCTCCTTCTGCTGTTCTGCTGCAACCATTTACTCCTCCGCTGGCCCCATCTTCTGTTTCTTTACCTGTCCCATTACCGCCCCCTTTTGCCTTGCACCAGCTCTGTGTAAGAATCCCGCAGTTCCCTTAACAATTTTGTCATTTAGTCACAGCTGCACTCGAGCCTATCACAGACCTTCACCCCCTCTCTTCGCCCCCCCACCCCGGTCCCTTTTCCCTGGCTCTCTCTACTTGCTTAAATCTCCAATGTCTTCCAGTTCTGATGAAAGGTCAGGTCGGGTAAAGCGTTAACTCTCTTTCTGTCTCTCTCCAAAGAGGCTTCCTCACCTGCTGAGTGTCTGCCAACATTTTTCTATTTTTATTTCATATTACCAGCACCCAAAGTTTTTTTTTTTTGCTTTTGTTGACCGGCATGGACCTGTTGGGCTGAATGGCCTGTTTCTGTCATGTAACATTTTTGCTGCAGTGAAACAGTTTCGGAATGAAAGTTGATCTCCCAATGAATTTCCACTCTTCGCCCAATCACTGGCATCCTGATGTTTTTGTTGCCTCGGGGCTTGAGCTGACGAAGGCCATGGGAGCCAGAAATCGGCGGCAGGAAGTAGGCGATGGCCTGTAAAAGAAAAGAAAATACAGCTTTGGTTCATTTTGCACAGCAGCAGGGAGCTAGAAGCTCAAGCTGTGCTTGGCTGAAATTGAAAACTGGAACAATGCAGGTTGCAACTTTTGAAATCATTTTTATTGCAGAATAGACTATCTGAAAGATAAGGTGGAATAAATCACCTTTGATCTTGAGCAGTGGAACGTTCAAGTTCCAATTCGGAAAACCAAGTCCAAGTCCCACAGCTCATTTGCACTCGGGCCACTTGAATCCCATGGGCGAGAAATTCATCGGTTGCAGCGCTGGACGGGCGGTATCGGATCGCCCGCAAGTGACGCGCAGCGCCCGATATTCAGTTCGATTCTGCCACTGTCAGAGACAAATTTCAAGGCCCCCAAGTTTTGTAAGATGATAATGAGTTTCAGTAAGTCGAAGCAAAGTGTCTCGTCTCTGAGAGTGGCAAAGGTAATGTGATACGTGAGTCACTTGCATTTGACATTATGTGTTAAGAACATAAGAAATAGGAGCAGGCGTAGGCCATATGGCACCTCGAGCCCGCTCCGCCATTCAATACGATCATGGCTGATCATCGACCTCAACTTTACTTTCCCGCCCGTCCTTGATTCCCTTAAACTCCAAAAATCTGTCTATCTCAGCCTTGAATATATTCAGAAACTCAGCATCCACAGCCCTCTGGGGTAGAGAATTCCAAATATTCACAACCCTCTGAGTGAAGAAATTCCTCCTCATCCCTGTCTTAAATGGCCTTCCCCTTATCCTGAGATTGTGACCCCTAGTTTTAGACACTCCAGCTTAGAAAAACACCACGAGACCCACAGCCAATCAGAGGGGAGATAAAGGCAGCCAGCCCAAACATCGCGAGACCAACAGCCAATCAGAGGGGAGATAAACGCAACCAGCCCAACCACCATGAGACCAGCAGCCAATCAGAGGGGAGATAAAGGCAGCCAGCCCAACCACCACGAGACCAGCAGCCAATCGGAGGGAAGACAAAGACAGCCAGCCCAAACAGCACCAAGTAGAAAGAACCAAAATCAAAGGGTGATGTCACAGGAAAGAAGGGCAGTGATTGATCTCTTTCTCTCTTTTCTGGGGCATTGGTTTGATTTAAGAGCTAGGATTAAAAACAAAACTTTGAAAACTTAATTAATTAAATACATTAGGATGGCAGGACAGGAGATGTTTTTCTGCTGTTGCACGTGGGAGCTGGTGACCCCATTGAGGTCCACAGCGACCACATCTGCAGCAAATGTCTGCAGCTCGAGTAACTTCAGCTCCGTGTTGATGAGCTGGCTTTTCTTCTCTCAGAGAGTTGTAAATCTGTGGAATTCTCTGAATGAATGAATGAAATCGGAATGAAAGGTTGAGCAGGTTGGACCTGTACTCATTGGAGTTGAGAAGAATGAGAGGTGATCTTATTGAAACCTATAAGATTCTGAGGGGGCTTGACAGGGTAGATGCAGAGAGGATGTTTCCCCTCGTGGGGGAATCTAGAACTAGGGGTCATAGTTTCAGAATAAGGTGGTTGCCCATTTAGACCTGAGATGAGGAGAAATTTCTTCTCAGAGGGTCATAAATCTGTGGAATTCTCTGCCCCAGAGAGTTGTGGAGGCTGGGTCACTGAATATATTTAAGGCGGAGATAGACAGATTTTTGAGCGATAAGGGAATAAAGGGTTATGGGGAGCGGGCGGGGAAGTGGAACTGAGTCCATGATCAGATCAGCCATGATCTTATTAAATGGCGGAGCAGGCTCGAGGGGCCAAATGGCCTACTCCTGCTCCTATTTCTTGTGTTCTTCTGGGAAACAGCCTCTCAGCATCTACCCTGTCAGTTCCTTTCAGAATCTTGTATGTTTCAATGAGATCACCTCTCATTCTTCTAAACTCCAGAGAGTATAGGCCCATTCTACATAATCTCTCACCATGAGACCGCCCTCTCATCCCAGAAATCAACCTAGTGAACCTCCGTTGTACCGCCTCCAAGGCAAGTACATCCTTCCTCAGATAAGGAGACCCAAACTGTGCGCAGTGCTCCAGATGTGGTCTCACCAAGGCCCTATACAATTGTAGCAAGACTTCCTTACTCTTGTACTCCAACCCCTTGCAATAAAGGACATTTGCTTTCCTTATTACTTGCTGCATCTGCATGCTAGCTTCCTGTGTTTCTTATACAAAGACACTCAAATCTCTCTGAACACCAACATTTAAAAGTTTCTCACCATTTTAAAAAGGTTCTGTTTTTCTAATCTTCCTACCAAAGTGAATAACTTCACATTTCCCGACATTATACTCCATCTGCCACCTTACTACCCACTCACTTCGTCTATCTCTATCCCTTTGCAGATGCTTTGTATTCTCCTCACAGCTTACTGTGCAACCTAGCTTTGTATGGTCAGCAAACTTGAATGCATTACACTCTGTCCCTTCATCTCGGTCATTAATATAGATTATAAATAGCTGAGGCCCCAGCACTGATCCCTGCGGCACTCGACTGTTGGGGCGCTGATCAATCTTTGTGGAGACACTGAACTACAGTGGGAAGTCCTGTCCTCCCACCCAGTCAGAGCTGAGTTGGCCGGCAAGGGAAGCTCAGGACATTTACACCGCGATGGTGCAAGCGCTGTGCATGCGGTGCAGTGCAGTGATGCTGGGAGAAATTTTGATCTTCACGGTTGGCTCGGAGCTTGCGGCACTGAGGACGGTGAACTGGCCGCCGTTATTTCGCCTTTGAAACTGACCGCGACGCCGGGCTTTAGCGTGTGTGCAGCCTAATGCGGAAATCCTGAAGTTGCGGTCTGTCATTTGCTGCTCCTCCGCAGGCTGCGTGTGCCCATCGTTCCCTCCCCCACCCCCCACAGCGCCGGCAATCAATGACATCTCCCAAAATCAGAGAAACTGATGAAAACTTTGGCTGTCCATGCTAATTATGCTGTTAAATGCCACAATAGAAGTCAGACCCAAAGGGATTAGGTGTAACTGCTAAACAAACATTACGGCCCTGAAAGACACATTTTAATTTTGTGCAATGTCACATTTATCCATTTTAATTTAAAAAATTTAATGAAACTTAAAAAAGAATTTTTAATTAAAAAAAAAAGTTTGTTCATCTTTATTTCAGGTTTGCCTTTTCCCCATGTGGGAGCCCCAATCTTTGTTTTTGCTCTCTCTTGACAATTTTAAGGAGTTAGAATTTTTGGAGCTTGACCCACTTCCTGGTTCGCTGTCTGTAAGAATTCTGCACTTTGATTGGCTACTTAGACAGCTTGTTGACGCCACAGCAGCTCACGCTGGGGAATCCCCGTTAAATTCCGTTGATTTCAGAACGTGAACTTCTCGCCGCAGAGATCACGAGACCTTTGTGGGGATCTTACTTCGGGGCTGGGGGGGGGGGGGGGCGGGGGCCAAACACTTTCGCTTTGCCGCGGACCGCAAATTGCGTGACAGTCGGTTTCTCTATTCAAATAACTCCATACAATTTGTGAGCCATAAATGCCCTGTCTACATAGACTATGTTTGAGCCTACTGCTGATTTTTCCACAGTTTTTAGACGCTTATCAAGGAAGGAAACTTTCCCAGCTAAATAAACCAGAAGATGCATCCAGCAGCACAGTTCAACAGCCAGCAGTGAAGGTTACAAGCAGTGCATGTAACGTGAGTCATAGCAGAAAAATCCAGTTAATTTGGAAAAATGTCTTGTTTATAAGAGCTGCAGTAGGAAAGTTTAGAACACTGGGAAGGTTCCAAGGTCATAATTGCCTCAGGAGCAGTTCTGACTGTTCCATCAGCTCTTTTCCAGCCATATTTTTCGCAGGTCAATCGGCAAAGCTGCATGCATGTGTCTGAATGGTGGAGTTCTGCTTTCCCCAGGTCGAACAGCTGCACGTGTGCAAGTCAGTCAGTCATAGGCGGTCCCTCGAAACAAGGATGACCTGCTTCCATGGGGATGAGTTCACTGGTGAAGGGCCTAATATTCCGGATCTCGAATTACATCTTGAAGGGCGGAAGATGACCTGTGCGTGGATTTATTTAATGTATGGTGGCCGTTGCACACCAGCCACCACATGGGCTTGGCAGAGCTCGGTCTTGGTCCAGTGGCAAGGGTTAACCAAGACGACTGGAGATCAGCTCTAGTGCGCGCACGTATCGCAGTGTGGGCTGGGCCCGTGCTGCCCCTGGGCCCTCGCCTCTTCTGGGCCTTGAACTCGAGCCTCTCCTGATCACATCGCTCTACGAACTCTTGCCCTTCCTTCGCCTCGAGCTCGCCGCTCCTGCTGTACCTGCCCGCATTGCAGTCAGCCGCTGCCCTCCTGCAGCAGCACGCACTGCTCCCTGAAGTGGCCTGCCACCATACGCTGCTCCCTCTAATGCGTGCAAGTATAACGGTAGCAGCTGCCTTGCAAACATCCCGGCTATTGCACCGCCAAGTTGAGTGGAGCTCCAGCATTAGAGGAGTGACCATTCCAGAAACGAGGGAGACACTCGAGCGCTGGAAGCAACGAGGCTGATCGCTGGTGTCGGGTTCGAGTTGTCATGAGGCAAAACTGGGGCTGTCAACCTGGGAAGGAGGAGCTTATCTTACTGAGGTATATAAGCTACGTATTAGCATTTACTGCAAAGAAACAGGCCATTCAGCCCAACAGGTCCACGCCAATATTTATGCCCTACACAAACCTCCTCCCACTCTTCTAAACCCATCAACATATCCTTTTCCTTTTTCCCCTCGTGTGCTTATCCAGCTTCCCCTTAAATGCATCTGTGCTAGTCACCTCAACCACTCCCTGTGGCAGTGAATTCCACATTCTCACCACTCTCTGGGTAAAGAAGTTTCTCCTGAATTCCTTGGATTTATTAGTGACTCTTCTATTTATGGCCCCTAGTTCTGGTCTTCCCCGCAAATGGAAACATCATCTCTACGTCTACCCTATCCAAACCCTTTCATATAATTTTAAGGACCTCTATCAGGGCACCTCTCAGTCTTCTCTTTGCTGGTAAGTAGTACTGAAAAGGTATATCTGGAATATTGTTTTAAATTAAATTGAGGAAAGAGGATGAGGGGTCAAACTAATGAAAGGTAAATTTAGGACTGATGATCAGGAGGTTTCTCAACACTTGGAATCGATTCTGGGATAGAGCAGTGGACGAAAAGCCCTGGAATCATTGAAGTAAGTCAACTGGGTGCTGCAGTATGAGGGGAGTATCTTCTTCAGCAGTCCCCCGGAGCCGAGGGTGACTTGCTTCCACACTAACGCGAGTTCTCAGGTGACTGATGAGACCAATGCGGGACCTACAGTCTCTGTCACAGGTGGGGCAGACGGTGGTTGGAGGGACAGGTGGGTCGGGTGCTTGCTTCATTTCCGCTGTTTGTACTTGGCTTCCGCCTGCTCCCGGCGAAGGGACTCGAAGTGTCCCGGCCGGCGCCTTCTCGGACACTCCTCCTCCACTTTGAGCGGCCTTGGGCCAGGGATTCCCAAGAGTTGGTGGGGGTTGTTACATTATTTTCAAGGAGGCTTTGAAGGTACCCTCGAAGCGTTTTCTCTGCCCTCCTGGGACTCGCTTGCCATAACGGAGCTCGGAGTAGAACGCTTGTTTCAGGAGTGTAGTATCGGGCATGCGGACAATGTGGCCTGCCCATCCGCAGAAGTACAGGGTCTTTCTGGATGGCTGAATGTAGATGGGCCGAATGGTTTTCTCTCATGTATAAATACCTTGGGATGTTTATTTCAGCTGTAAGTTAAGGCATATCTTACATCACCCCGGCCCCTCCCCCCCACACACTAAACTTGCAACTCTCCCAATCCTTATTTTTTTAAGCAGCGTGCACTATGCCAGAGTCAGAATATCCTCATTTTCTTGAAACAAATACCACCAGACCATTTAATTTGATTAGATGTTCCCTTTCGGGAACCGAACCAAACTGGTTGAGCTAAGTGACATTTTATAAACGGAGTTAAATTCACAAAGGCCGTGTGTTTAAGATTGTCTGCATTCCCCCAGGGCCGGTTCCATTACTTCTGTTGCTAACCTGACATTTCTTTGCGATGGCTGCTGGCCATATTCATCGAAGCACAGACGTTGCTGAATTAAATGACCATTTTTTTTCGGGGTTTGAGGAAAATTTGCGGCTTAAGGAGGAGGTGTCGTGCGCAAACGTTTCTTTACGATATTAAAATCTCATCGTTGCCGCACACAATGCAAAACAGACTGTCAACTCCACACAACTGTGCTGGAGGATGGCGATGTGCTTTCAGCGGTGCTATTTTTGAAATGCTGAACGAGCGCAATCTTCAGAATTTCAGATAGCAGCCGTTTGTACAGTGCAAGCCTCGACCTGAAGATCCCATTGTTTAAATACTTCACAGATAGTGCTTTTCGAATGAGTTGCAGGCGCGCACACTGCCTGTTCCGATACTGGCCAGCCCACAGCTATTGATTCCCATTTCGTATCTCGCCATCATAAGTTGGCAGTGTACCTTTAAGATGGCTTTGTCACAGTTTCAATCGGGAGACCTTTCACAATATTTATTTTTTTGTAAAGGCCTGCAAGAATACAAAGGTCCTTTCCTTCCTCTGTATAAAATCAAGATTGAGGAAGAACTCAGTAGTTCGCCTACATTTGGGAATATGATAGTTGTCGCACAGAGAGAATAATCTAATGAACTTCAGGCCTGGCATCACTCCATATGAAAGAAAAGAAAGACTTGCATTTATATAGCGCCTTTCACGACCACCGGACGTCTCAAAGCGCTTTACAGCCAATGAGGTAATTTTGGAGTGTAGTCACTGTTGTAATGTGGGACACGCGGCAGCCAACTTGCGCACAGCAAGCTCCCACACACAGCAATGCGATAATGACCAGATAATCTGGTTTTTTTTGTTGTGTTGATTGAGGGATAAATATTGGCCCCAGGGCACCAGGAATAACTGCCCCCTGCTCTTCTTCCAAATAGTAGCAACGAGATCTTTTACGTCCAACTGAGAGAGCAGAAAAGGGGCCTCAGTTTAAGGCTGTGAATGAAGACTTTATAGGGGCCTCTCAGTCCTGGGACGTCACAGCAGCATTGCACAGGTCTCTCCACAGCCTGCCGTTTGTAAGTGCTCACTTTTCAAAGTGTTATCAGAAAGCGCAGGCCAACTAAAGGGAGTTCAGTCAAAAAATCAAATATACATCAAATTATTTTCCTCTCTGTGGCATTCTGGGCTGAGGTGTTTGGGATTTAGAACAGCCACGTTAAAAGTGCATAATCCCCACTGTCCAGTTTGCACAGAGCTAATCCTGATAGGAAAATAGAGATCATGTGATACGCATTTCCATATGGAATGTTGGCCTTCACTTTGGCACTCCAGATGAGAGCAAACACATGCTGAGGACTGATAAAATAGACCAGGAAATTCCCAAATGACCAGGATACACGCCTGCTCTGCTTCTATCTATATGCACAGCTGAACTACTGCCGATGAGTTCAGAACTCGCCGTGGTCTCGTTCTCCTCTATTTAGTGGAACATTGTGTCATAATAGTATGTTCAAGCATGACTTAATCACCTCCATTCTCACATCATCTGTGCAGTTCTTTCTCCCCCCTCCCCTCTTGCCCTTTTTATATTAAAAAAAACGTACAAAATAAAGGCTAGTAAAAATATATCAGTCTCTGGTATTGGGCTTCCTTTCCCATGAACTCTACCCCGCCCCAGCTGCCTTTAAAACAAAGGAGAGAATGCAACGTTTGGAAAAAGCTAACCTATTGGGCCCTTATCAATTAATTTGTGGGAAGTTCCTGTTCTCCCCGGTGTCCTGGGCCAATATTTATTCCTTAATCAACATAACAAAAACAGATTATCTGGTCATTATCACATTGCTGTGTGTGGGAGCTTGCTGTGCGCAAGTTGGCTGCCGCGTTTCCCACATTACAAGAGTGACTACACTCCTAAAAATTACTTTATTGGCTGTAAAGCTTTTTGATATGTCCGGTGGTCGTGAAAGGTGCTATATAAATGGAAGTCTATATTAAGATAGGGGAGTTCAGGGTTACGGGGCGAGTTGGGGCCAGGATCGGATTAGCCATGATCTTATTGAATGGCGGAGCAGGCTCGAGGGGCCGTATGGCCTACTTTATGTAAATCCTTTCTTTCTTTTTCCTTCCTTCCTTCTTTCCTTCCTCCCCTCTTTCCTTCCCTCTTTTTTCCCCTCTTTTCTTTCCCTCTTTTCCTTCCTCTTTTCTTTCCATCTTTTCCTTCCTTCTTTTCTTCTTTCTCTCTTTTCCTCTTTTCTTTCCCTCTTTTCTTTCTCTCTTTCTTTTCTTTCTTACCTACTTACCTTTTACATTCTTTTTCTTTTACTTTCTTTCTCATAAATATTTTTCCGTTTTGGGGGGTTTTTTATTGTTAAGTAATTTTGCGCCCGAACATTCAAAGGGATCTTTTTCCCGAGCTCACTTAGTCTCCAGCAAGCTGTGCCAATGTCCAGAGTCCCATTGGGATGTGTCAGGGCCTCGGTCCGCCTACACGGCGGTGTCCCGACGCTGGACTGTTGCGCCTTGGGGGAAGAACCGAGCGGAGTCCTTGGTGATTGCCGTGGCTGAGGAAGGAAGCCTCGAAGAGTGAGTTGCCCACTGGCAGCTCCCTCTTGCCTGCGGCTCGGGGACGAGAAGGATACAGATCTGCCTTTCACTGGAAAACAGTGTGGGATACAGGGGAGGAGGGCAACATATCACATGCAGCTCGCTAAATCCTGGTTCCAACAGCCCAACGATGACGTTGAACTTTAATTAAAATTTAGCAATTGGCAATGTTGAGTTTATTCAAGGGAAATGCGTGTTGATTTTGCTGGACTTAGCACCCAAATAACGCCTGGAAAATGAGTGTTGCATACGTGAAAATTGGGTGCGAATTATTTTTCCTTGTTCTGCACCTGAATATTTCCTGCGTGGCTTTGCTGGCAGCTGCACCTAAAAAGGGCGCAGAAATATAAATTACATGCAAATGAATGTCAGACGCCCCTGCACTTAGATTTCCTGTATCACCCCTGGATGTAATTCAGGCACTGTCTGTCTTAATGGCAGGCTGATGTTCTTGGCCGTTTGAATTTAGTGTCAGCCGTGGCTCAGTGGGAGCACTCTCGTCTCTGGGTGGGTTCAGAGAAGCTTGTGGGTTCAAGTCCCGCTCCAGGGACTTGAGCACATAAATCCATGCTGACACTCCCAGTGCAGTGCTGAGGGAGCGCTGCACTGTCGGAGGTGCCGTCTTTCGGATGAGACGTTAAACTGAGGCCCTGTCTGCCCTCTCAGCTGGACGTAAAAGATCCCATGGCACTATTTTGAAGAAGAGCAGGTGAGTTATCCCTGATTTCCTGGCCAATATTTATCCCTCAATCAATATAACTAAAAAAAACAGATTATCTGGTCATTATCACATTGCTGTGTGTGGGAGCTTGCTGTGCACAAATTGGCTGCTGTGTTTCCTACACTCCAACAGTACTTAATTGGTTGTAAAGCGCTTTGAGATGTCCAATGGTCGTGAAAGGCGCTATATAAATGCAAGTCTGTCTATCTTTTTAAAGTGGCTTTGCTGCTTCAGAAAGGGTTGCAGAATGCTTTAAGTCTTTTTCATTTATCAATGGAGGCTGTGTTCACTATTGTAGACCCCCTACTTTTGCACGACGCCTTATTTGGCGGCCGATGGGGAGCATTAACCACATGCCCCATTGACAGCTGCGGGAGAAATTGGCCCGAGTCTCAACTGAGCCACTAGCAACTGTTTCCCTATAGAGCAGGAATCCCTTCTCCCCCAACTGTACATCTGTTTCGTGCAACCTGGAATAACAAGGGAAAAATCACAGTCAAAACAGCTCCCTCCTCCTATTTCTGCTGCCGTATCTATCATAGCTGTACTTATTTCCTATGCTCCTCCACCTATTGCTTGGCACCATGGTGCTGCCTTTCTTACCAGCTCCATCCAAGGCAGATTGCCCGAGCACCCAGACTCCAGCTTGGGGGTGCTGCTCCCAGCTAGCTCTGGATGGAATGTCTCTGGTCTTCCTGTCCAGCAACGCCTCAATTTTAAAATTCTCGTGCTTCTTTTCAAATCTCTCCCGTCTCTGTAATCTCCTCCGGCCCTACAACCCTCTGCGCTGCTCCAATTCTGGCATCCTGCGCATCCACGTTTTTAATCGCTCCACCATTGACGGCCATGCCTTCAGCTGCCAAGGCCCTAAGCTCTGGAAATTCCACCCCCCTCCCTAAATCTCTCCATCTCTTTATCTCTCTCTCCTCCTTCAAGACACTCCTTAAAACCTACCTGTGTGTCCAAGCTTTTGGTCACCTGTCCTAATATCTCCTTATGTGGCTTGGTGTCAAACTTTGATTAATAATGCTCCCGTGAAGCACCTAGGAATGTCTTACTAAGTTAAAGGTGCTATATAAATGCAAGTTGTTATCTATACTGTCCCTGTACCTACTAGGGCACCTTGGCAACATCCCAATGTCTGGGCTCTTCATTATCATGAGAGGCTCCAGGAAGGTTGCATGCTTCCTCTGTCCACCGAGTGGACAACATGTCCGATGCTCCCCGTGCAAATTGTACCCAGTCAAAGCCAGACCAGAAAGATCCAGCCAATTGGCTCCTCTTCATCAACACCATTGGACCCCTTTCTTGTAGCCCACAAGTAGGGATAAATTATAACTATCATCATTCAGTTTCCATTGGTGTCAGCCGTGGCTCAGTGGATAGCACTTTCGCCTCTAGAGTCAGAAGGTTGTGGGTTCATAATCCCACTCCAGAGACTTGAGCACGGAAATCTCGGCTGACCCTCCCAGTGCAGTGCTGAGGGAGCGCTGCACTGTCGGAGGTGTTGCTCTCTCAGATGGACGTAAAAGATCCCATGGCCCTATTTCAAAGAAGAGCAGGGGAGTTCTCGTTGGTGTCCTGGTCAATAGTTATCCCTCGATCAACTAAAAACGATTATCTGGCCAATATCTCATTGCTGTTTGTGGGAGCTTGCGGTGCACAAATTGGCTGCCGCGGTTTCTATCTCACAATAATGACTACACTCCAAAAAAGTACTTCATTGGCTGCAAAGCGCTTTTGGACGTCCTGAGGATGTGAAAGGCACTATAGAAATGCAAATCTTCCTTTCTTTATATGCTTATTTTATATTGTCTGCGTATGAAAAAGTCAACAAAGTACCACAAAGGGACACATTGTGACCCCAGCCGGACAATAATTGAGATTTCATGAAAGGTGAGCTTGAAATTGGTTAACTTTGATCACAGTAGCTTCTTAGTTGAGTTCATTGTTGCGCAATGTCCACGAGATCATGGGACTACAGCGAGGCCAACTTGACCTATTTTGGTGGCAGGTTTATTTGCCAACAATCAATGGGTCAAAGCAACTGGTCATTATTTCTTTCCGTTTCCCCTCCCCTCAATTCTCTCCCCTCTTCTCCTGAAAGTAGTGACTCCTTGCTGAGAGCATGTCCTATGGACTTAAGTGCACCTCCGCCCCTTCCAAATATCTCACCTAAGGTGTTCATATGTTCAACTGTAGAGGGCATCATACCCAAGCCTGGTGTTTATTCCCCCCGCGGCTCGATGGATTGTAATCAGAAGCAGTACCTGACTGAGTCCCTCCCACCATTCTAACGCAGATTCAGTGAGGCCAAGTGTATCGCTCACACTGCCACCCCAGGTAAAATCAGCACAGATCAGAAAAGAAAGACTTGCATTTATATAGCACCTTACATTACTACAGTGACTACACTTCAAAAGCGTTTCATTGGCTGTAAAGCGCTTTGAGACATCCGGTGGTCGTAAAAGGCACTATATAAATGCAAGTCTTTCTTTTCTGATCTGTGCTAATTTTCCCTGGGCTGTTACAGCCAATGAAGTACTTTTTGGAGTGTAGTCGCTGTTGTAATGTAGGAAACGCGGCAACCAATTTGCGCACAGCAAGCTCCCACAAACAGCAATGTGATAATGACCAGATATTCTGTTTTTTTGTTATGTTGGTTGAGGGATAAATATTGACCCCAGGACACCGGGGGTAACTCCCCTGCTCTTCTTCGAAATGTTGCCTTGGAATCTTTTACGTCCACCTGAGAGAGCAGACGGGGCCTCGGTTTACCGTCTCATCCGAAAGACGGCTCCTCCGACAGTGCAGTGCTCCGTCAGCGCTGTAGTGGAGCGCCAGCCTAGATTTTGTGCTCGAGTGTCCGGAGTGGGACTTGAGCCCACAACGTAATAGACTCTGAAATGAGTGTGCTGCCCACTGAGCCACGACGGGCACCAGTAGCAAGCGAGCCTTGGACCTTCCCGGTCTGAAGGACCCAGTGGGCACACTGACCAGCGAACACACGCGTTAATCTTAGTGCTGGACAGCGCTCGCCATCGTTATGAGGTGCTTCGATTTTGTGGGAGAGGAACTGTTTGACTGATTACAGACCAGCATTCAGACAACAATGGGCCCGTCTGTCCCTTAAACTTAAAGCAACCCGTTCTCCTGGCTGACGGCATCGTGCAACTCCAAAGTGGAGGATAAATATAGAACAGAATAAAAGGCTTTGAAGTCCATGTTGTCGCCTGAAACTTCAGGCGGAACAGTTGTTCTCAATTTGATATAAATTTCATGCAGCATGAGGTCTAAATAAATGTAAAGTAGATGCAACATTTTATAGTTCGATTGCAATGGCTTGGGGGGGGGATGGGAGAGAAATATTTAAAAGATCATTTTAGAAACGGTTTTGATCCAAGGTTATGTGGTGCTCAAGTATGATACATATATAGAACTGATCATGTGGCATTAATTTGGTGACATTACGCAACACAGAGCAATCGGTATTTTTTTCCGGAAAGGTTCTAAAGTTTGCAGCCCAGGTTCAAAGGGAGTATTTGTGTTGTGCACCACTCAGTTCAGGCTGTGAGTTACAGTAAGTTACAGTGCTCATTCTATTTGTGTTTTTGTGAAAACATTTCAGCCATCTGCTTTCATCACGTGGAGGATCTTGGACCTGTCGTGTAGGACAACACACATTGACATGTTGAATGTGTTATTGCCCTGTATTATTCTGCACAACCGCCGTGCCCATGATATTCCCTTTATCCGAGGCTTCCTCGGACTGGAACGATCGCCTCTGTTTTATTACTCCACTCCCGTCCACCTGTGATGCTTTGCCAGCCAAATAGTTGCCAAACGGTTCAGGGCAGCCCATTTCCATTCAGCAGCTTTCCATTGGGGACGATGGGTGGGAGGGGGGGGGAGGGGTGTTTGGGCATGAGGTGGGGGGGTGGTGTTTGGGCATGAGGTGGGGGGGTGTGTGTTTGGGCATGAGGTGGGGGAGAGAGGGGTGTTTGATCATGAGGCGGAGGTGGGGAGGAGTGTGTGTTTGAGCATGAGGCAGAGGTGGGGTGGGGGGGGTGTTTGGGCATGAGGTGAGGGTGGGGTGGTGTGTGTTTGGGCATGAGGTGGGGGGGAGAGGGCTGTTTGGGCATGAGGCAGAGGTGGGGGTGGAGGGGTTTTGGGGCAAGAGGCGGAGGTAAGGGGGGAAGGATGTTTGGGCATGAGGTGGAGGTGGCGGGGGGAGAGGTGTTTGGGCATGAGGCGGAGGTGAGGAGGGAGGGGTGTTGGGGGAGGGGTGTTTGGGCATGAGGCAGAGATGGGGGAGAGGTGTTTGGGCATGAGGTGGAGTTGGGGGTGTGTGTTTGGGCATGAGGCAGAGGTGAGGAGGGGGTGTGTTTGGGCATGAGGCGGAGGTGAGGAGGGAGTGGTGTTTGGGCATGAGGTGGAGTTGGGGGGGTGTGTTTGGGCATGAGGTGGAGGTGAGGAGGGGGTGTGTTTGGGCATGAGGCGGAGGTGAGGAGGGAGTGGTGTTTGGGCATGAGGTGGAGTTGGGGGGGGGTGTGTTTGGGCATGAGGCGGAGGTGAGGAGGGAGGGGTGTTTGGGCATGAGGTGGAGATGGGGGGGTGAGGGGTGTTGGGAATGAGGTGGAGATGGGGGGGTGAGGGGTGTTGGGAATGAGGTGGGGGGAAGGGTGTTTGGGCATGAGGTGGGGGGAGAGGGGTGTTTGGGCATGAGGTGGGGGGGAGGGGTGTTTGGGCATGAGGTGGGGGGGCGGGGGAGAGGGGTGTTTAGGCATGAGGCGGAGGTGGGAGGAGGTGTCTTTGGGCAACAGAGAAGACTACCTGCACTCCACGTCCCATCATTCCATGCTTTAGACAATGGAAGGATTCCTGAAGGTGGCCATTGGAGCAAGATACAGTTTGGCTTTGTGACCTTTAACTAAACATTAGTATCATGGAAGCATACTGTGATATATTTACAGAGCACAACACACACAACTCCTAACATGGCAGGCAGCTCTCTCGGAAGCCTCCGGAATCTGCCTGGTTCTGTTTATTATTAACTCTGCAGTTGCAGTACACAATATGTCCACATCCACAGTGTGGAGCTACAAACATTACAAGCTTACAGACATTACACTTCTCCCTCCTTAATGAAGAAGTTATTATAACAAACATCATACATAACTTTCATGTTTATTTGTAACACAGGATATAAACTTATTTTTTTCCATATTTACAAATTTTACTTTACCACTTGTTTTCTGTTTTGAAGAGGATACCTTCGCTCTCGAACAGAACCTTCCAAACATGGTGTTGAATCTAAACTCATTTGAGGCTCATTGTGAGGAACATTTTCCTCCACGGAATTTCCTTGATTTTCATTTGAACTCACTCTAACTTCAGGCTCTTTGTTTTCCTTACTCGGACTCATACTTTCATTCTGATTCTCTCCTGGATTTGTTTCCTGTACATTGGATTTAGGATTTACTTCTGGTATATCAAAACTATCTGATGAGTCAGAAATAATTGAATCATTCCCACCTTCAACTCCTTCCATGTCTGTAGGTAAAATATGATTAATATGAACAAACCTAACCTGTCCATTATCAAACATCTTTACCAAATATATGCGAGGACCACATATCTTCACCACTCTTCTGGTAACCACTTTAACCATTTATGGTGATGGTTCTTCACTCTCACCTTCTGGTTTAATTTCACACTTCTCTCTTTTACTCTACCTCTATCATGATTCTCTTTCTGTCTTAACTGTGTCTCTTCTACGGACTGTGCAAATTTGACTTTAAAACGAGAATCTGGTTCGTAGCTGTCATTTGAGAAACAACTCTGCTGGTGTTCTACCAATAGTTGTATGAGGAGTATTTCGATATGTAATCAAAAAATTAGCCAATTTGTGATCCAATGACAACTGTCGTTTCCTTGGATTTGGATCTAACATTTGTTTTATGAGGACACGTTTTATAATTTGTATAGTGCGCTCTGCTGCAACATTCGAAGCAGGATGGTATGGTGGAACCTTGGTATGTTTCACACCATTTTTGCTTGTGAATTGTGCAAATTCTTCTGAACGAAATTGTGGTTCATTATCCAAAACAATCTCTTCAGGGAGACCAAATGAAGAAAATAATTTTCCTAAAATATCCAATGTTTTACTTGTTGTTATTTTCCACATTGGAAACACCTCAACTCACTTTGAATGGCTATCAATCACAATGAACAATTGTTGTCCTTCTAACTCAGCAAAATCAATATGTAGCCTTTGCCACACCCTGGGAGGCCATTTCCATGGCTGTAATGGTACTGATGGTGGTTGCTTGCTTACCAATTGACATGTCGTACACTGACTCACGATGTACTTTATATCTTTATCAAGACCTGGCCACCATAAATAACTGCATGCAAATCTCTTGGTCAAGCACATTCCCAGGTGCTGGTCATGGAGGTCTCCTAATAATTTGGACCTGAATTTATTTGGTATAACCACTCTTGCACCCCACATGATACAATCTTTATCGACTGATAATTCATTCCTATGAATGAAGGATGGATGTGTATATTTGTCTGTTACCTGGTTTGGCCATCCATTTGCAATATACTCATACACCTTTGACATCACTGGGTCACGTTTGGTTGCTCTACCAATCTCTTCAGCTGTGACTGGCAGTTCATCAATGTATGAAAAATAAAATACTTCTTCCCTATTGGGTGTAACTTGTGATGGGGAAGGCAATCTAGACATTGCATCAGCATTACTGTGATCAGCTGATCGTCTGTATTCAATATCATATGTATATGTGACAAAAAATCAAAGCCCATCTCTGCATTCGGGCTACAGCTAATGTTGGAACTAGGGACTTTGGATGGAGGATTGCTGTTAGGGGCTTACGGTCTGTAATGATGGTAAACTTATGACCATACAAGTATTTGTGAAACTTCTTGACCCCAAAAATTAATACCAAAGATTCCCTTTCAATTTGCGCATAATTACTCTCACTGGCACTGAGAGTGCGTGAAGCAAAAGCAATTGGTCTCTCCTCCCCACTACGTGATACATGAGAGATCACAGCCCCAACTCCATACGGAGAGGCATCACATGCTAGCTTAATCTCCTTAGATATGTCATAGTGAACTAACATGGTGCTCTCTTACCAATTTGCATTTACACTCCTTGAATGCTGTATCGCATTCTTTTGACCACTTCCAATGGACCTGTTTTTTCAAAAGTTCATCCAGTGGATGTAATACTGCAGCCAAATTTGGTAGGAACTTCCCATAATAGTTCAAAAGACTCAAGAATGAATGAAGTTCAGTGACATTCCTGGGAGTGGGTGCATTTCTAATTGCATCCAATTTTTCCATGGTTGGATGTAAACCATCTTTGTCTACTCTGTACCCTAAGTACTCCACTGAGTTTTTAAATAACTCACACTTACGAGCAGACACTCGTACTCTGTGCTTCTCTAGCCGTTTGAGGACTTCATTCAGTGTGTTGTTATGAATTTGCCTATTTGGTGCTGAAATTAGTATGTCATCCAAATAACATACTACCCCTTCAATGCCTTGCAAAATCTGGTTCATCACCCCTTGGAATATGGCAGGGGCGGAAGACACTCCAAACGGTAGCCTATTAAATTGATGTAGGCCTAGATGAGTATTTATAGTCAAACATGACTTGGCCTCCTCATCTAGTTCAAGCTGTAAGTAGGCAGTCATAAGATCCAGTTTTGAGAAGATCTGACCACCTGTCAGTGTTGTGAAGAAATCTTCTATATTCGGCAATGTATTGGGGACATTACCCTCCAGAACCTGGTTTACGGTTACTTTATAATCACCGCACAATCTTACCTTACCATCAGACTTAGGTACAATAACAATGGGTGTAGCCCAATTACATCGATCTAGCTTACAAATAATGTTCTGAGTCTCTAGTCTTTTGAGTTCTTGCTCAACTTTCTCTTGAGTGCCTATGGTACGGAACGTGGCTTGTAGTAAACCGACCTAGCATCCTTCTGTACCCTGACACTTGCCTTGAAGCCTTGGATCGGACTGCCCGTTTCGCAGAACACCTTCGGATACTTCTTGATAACCTCATCCGTTGATGAAAATCTCGCTTCCACACAGAAAATCTTAC